>NW_010367534.1:62777-101271 GCF_000414095.1 Morus notabilis | reverse complement strand
GGTAACACGCGCACAAGGGGGGGGGGGGGGGGGGAATAAAAATGCAGGTTACTACATCATTAAAGAACACAATTCAAGCCAAAAAAAAAAAAAAGAAAAAAAGATTTAAGTGGCCTAATAGTAAATGTAACATAATCCAAACCATTTTGAAGGAACAAGCCTAGAACTAAAGGGAAACACCATCTCATCTCTTATAAACATAGTAATATGGGGTAATTGAATCCCACAAGATTTCCAACACTCATAATCACCTCAGCAGAAAGGATGTCAGTTACATCAAGCAATACACTTGGAAATTTGAATGTCCATTTCGGCATCAAATCTAAACATTCAAAATACATAGGTTCGGATATAAGACAATAACTAGTATGAGAACTCACCCCACAGCAAATATGTCCATAGATGGCCTTAAACGTGCATCCTGTGCAACCTGCATCTCACCTCCATGCTCATAAAATCTCTGAAGTTAGAGAAAACGTGGGAACAATTAGCAATTCAAGATCCGCCACAAAGAAAAACAAACACACATGGAAACTACAATATCTAAAAAAAAATAATCATGTAAGCTGACAAAATAATTCTGATCAATTAGCTGGTTCCTGAATTGGGATAGCATTAAATGATAAAACTAAAAAAAAATAATAATAATTATGTAAGCTAACGAAATCTACTGCTGTTGACTCAAAAACCATATGCATGTGTACACAATTACGTTAAAAATAGGAATCAACAAAAGAAATCATCTCCAATAAAGAACGACTAAGGACATACATGCCCAATAAAGCAATGAAATTATGTGTGTGTGTGTGTGTGTAGATAGATAAGAACCAAACCTCAGGAGCAAGGTAACAAAGCCTTCTTCCTCCGGTGTCAAAGAAAAATGAGAAGTCAGAAGGGTCATCATATGGAATATAGGTGGGTTTGAATGATGCAAAGTCCGCAAGGTAAAGCCAATTCCAAGAAGTGACAAGCACATTCTCGCACTTAATATCACCTAAAAACAACAAAATTTGAACATAAACATGAAAATCATGAAGAGGAAAATAGAATCCTTCAATCAACACAGAACAAAATTACCATGGCAAATCCCTTTTTCGTGGCATTGTTTCACAGCAAGAAGTAACTGCACGAGAACATAGGAATTCAAGATGTTTATACTTGGACAAACTATTCAGCCATCGATAACAGAAACTTGAGCGAGAAATGACCTGAAAAGCCAACCATTTCTTCTCGATTAGACTGAGAAAAGGTCGAGTGCTCAATCGATCATGGAGATTATTGAAGAAGTATTGCCTGAGAAGATATGCCGCTTTATCGGTCTCTTGCCAAAACTGCCAAAAGACAAAAATCAATCAAAACCAAAAAAATCCAATTAAAACACTTTCCGACTCCATTTTCCGTCATTTTCTCGGCAGCCAAACGGACCTGGAAAGGCCAGACGTGGGGGAACTCGAGGGCGCGGAAGATCTCCTTGATGTGGAAGAGGCGGCGCTCGTACTCGCGGAGGTCGACGTAGTCGCCGCGCTTGAAGTAGACCTTGACGAGGACCAAGCCCTCGTCGTGCTTGCAGAGGATGGACTTGAAGAAGCGGCCGCGGCCGAGGACCTCCTTGAGGACGAGGTTGTAGGACGACGGGAGGTCGTGGAGGTAGTACTCGGAGGCAGACACTTGGGTGGTGCGCGCAATCTTGTTCCCCATGGCTGTTTCGCGGAGGATTTTGGCATTATTCGGAGGGCATTTTGAGTTTTCTTAAAAGCGGGTCTCAGTCGCCATTGTTGCGTTTGGATTGAGCAGAGGAGAAAGAAAAAACGACGATGAGGTCGCTTCGGCCTTTGGCTTGCTGGGTCGGGTTGGAGTGTTGGGATTTCTTTTCCGGAGTTTCGAAACGGGATTTGTTGTTGGTATGTATGATTATAAACGTTTCGGAGGTTCTTACTTTGCAAGTGGATTTGGGCTTCTGCACGTGGCGTGGGGTAATTGGTTTCCTGTGGGGCCCACCATGGATGGATTACACGGCCTTTTATTTTCTTTTTCTTTTTATTTTTTTAAGAAAAAAAGAGTTATCGCTTCTTCAATTGCATTTTTGAGTTATATTGGTTGTTCTTTTAGAGTGTAATTTGAGTGTAGTTTTTAAGTTGAATTTGAGTTATACTTGAGTTGAAGTTAGAACTTGAATAAAGTTGAAACTTAAAATAACGTAAACTTAAATAAAGTTGAAACTTGAGTTGTCTTTTTTTAAGTTTTTTGAACAAAATAACATAAATGATTTGAATGTAGATCTTCGTTGAATTTAAGTTATAATTTGAGTTAAAATTTTAACTTAAGTTTGTATTTAGTTGTGTACATTTAAATTATAGTTTGAGATAAGAATCTTTTTAAGTTTTTGTTTAGGTGGGTCAAAATTTTAGTTTGTATTTAGATAGTATTTTAATAAAAAACTCGATGATAATGAAAAATTTTAATATGATATATGGGTGAGGTTTTATTCATCTCTTCGTTGTGAATGCATAAAAAATCATCTCAATTGAAATTAAAACGAAAAAGTTATAGCGTTTTTAAAAATAAAAAATACTATTTATTAACTTGAGTTTTAGTTTAGGAACTTGAGTTGAAAGGTAAATTTGAACTTAGATTTTAACTCCAAACTCAAGTTAAAATTCAAGTTCAAATTCAAATTTTACAAAAAAACATGAACTTGAATAAAGTTATAACTTGAGTTCAAATTTTTTTTAAGTTTGGGTGCAAACGAATAAGCCCTAAACTCAAACTCAAGTTAATGAACAATATTTTTTCTATTCTTAAAAACGCTATAACTTTTTTGTTTTATTTTTTATTGAGATTATTCTTCTTTTTTTATGCGTTCGCGTTCACAATGAAGAGACGAACAAAACTCTATCCATGTATCATAGTTTTACTCACCCGAACACAAACTCAAAAAGATTTTAATCTCAAACCATAACTCAAATGTACATAATCAAACACAAACTCAAATTATAACTTCAACACAAGTTATAACTCAAATTCAACTAAATATATACACTCAAGTCATCATAACTCAAAAATGCAACTGAACAAGCCCTTAAGAACTTGAGTTGAAGGGGAGTTCTTTTGCACCTGAACTTAAAAAAAGTATGAATTCAAGTTATCACTTTATTCAAGTTCACATTCTTTTGTAAAATGTGAGTTTTAACTTGAGTTTGGGACTAAAATTTGAGTTCAAATTCCTCAACTCAAGTTCCTAAACTCAAACTCAAGTTAATGAATAATATTTTTTCTATTCTTAAAAACATAACTTTTTTGTTTTAATTCCGATTGAGATTATTTTTTTTCCATGCGTTCACAACGAAGAGACGAATAAAATCTCACCCATATATCCTATTTAAATTTGTCATCACCATTGATTTTTTTTATTAAAATACTATCCAAATACAAATTCAAATTTTGACCTGTCCAAATACAAACTCAAAAAGATTTACATCTCAAATCATAACTCAAATGTACACAACCAAACAAAAACTCAAGTTACAATTTCAACTCAAGTTATAACTCAAATTCAACTCAAGATTTACACTCAAGTCACCATAACTCAAAAATACAAACGAACAATTGAACTCGAGATTTTAACCACAAACTCAAGTTAAAATTCAATTTAAAACTCAAATTTTACAAAAGAACATGCACTTAAATAAAGTTGTAACTTGAATTAAAATTTTTTTTTTGAGTTTGGGTACAAACGAACAATCCCTAAATTTTAGCATTTCATTCTCAAATACGATGTTATTTTCTATATTAAATTTGACATATGCATTATTTTTATTTAAATTTGACACTAAATATAACATATGCTTTAACATTTACTTGTTGATGAATTTATTTTTGTCATTTATTATTGCAACACTAACAATTTAAAAATGCTTTAATATTAAAAGTTTACTTCTATCATTTTTAAAATTTAATGATTATAACAAAAAGTCAAAAAGTATATATAGCATTTGAAATAATATTATATATTTGAACACAAATAAAAAATAACTTATTCAGTATGTCATTTTCTCACTTTTAGGTAACATAAGAATTAACATTTATATTGAAGATAGTCTAATTATAGTAATTTTGTTTTTTAAGAGAAGTTATGAATTCGGGTTTGGCGGATATTGAGAGACATCGTTGCATGAGGGTATAGGTTTTGAACAATTAAAAATCGTGACCGGTTGATTAACATGATGACACCGAGCACAATAGTTAGGCATTATTAGTAAGGGAAATGAAACAGCTCAGATGCATTGTCATGGTTAGTTTAAAAACAAGCATGCATTTTTACATGAATTTGGAAGGAAATAATGTGTAGTCTTTTAATAGTTAGTTTAAAAAGAATCAAGCATATTTACATGAATTTGGAAGGAAAAAAAAGTGTGATATTTGTTTTTATGTAAAATAGACTATATGACATTTTTACAGTTTAATTATAATTTTTTACTCGTAATGTTTGTATGTGATTTACAACGATATGTCCTTAATGTAGGGAATTAGAGGCCTTTCACCTATGATATAAATCATACAATACCTATTAAGCGACGAGCATAATGATGGCGTTGTCAAAACATTTTCTTACAATATCAAACTCCATATATTATGCCCCATATGGTTAGAATCCTACGAGCATGATCAATTCCCCTGTTGGGTGAACTTTTATGTATAAATTGAACTTAAATTCCTACAATTTTCGAAGAGTGATATTCCACTAATTGAGCCTTTGTCCAAATGCATTCAAAATCTTTCCTTTAAAAAAAATGTTTTGTTTTGCGAGGGATAAAAGTCTATTTAGATTAATAACCTCAAAATTGTTTATTTCACCATTTAAATTTTTAATTTTAATTTTACTATTAAAAATTATCACAAAAAATTATATTTAATTTATTTTATTACAATTAAATATTATCACATAAAATTACATATCAAATTAAATTAAAAATTAAAATTAAAGACATATTCTTTTGTCTAAAAAACTCAAAAAAAAAAAAAAACTTAAATTTTAACTTTATTCAAATTCACATTTTTTTAATTTTAATTTTATTCAATTTTACTCAATTTTATTCAAATTTTAACTTCAACTCAAATTATAACTTAAATTCAACTCTAAAACTACACTAAAAAAAACAACCTGTAGACTAAATGAGACCTAAATGAAAATGAGACCTAAGTGAACTTAACGAGACTTAAGTGAACTGAATGAGACTTAAGTGAACTGAACTTTCACCCCATTCTAATCACTAGTCGGATAAGCACAGGTTAATGATGCTGTTTCTGATGGCATTCTCTCTCTCTCCCTCTCTCTTTTTGTGGTTCACTAAATGCCGAAATAAAGAAAGAAACAAACATTTTAGCTCAGTGCTCAAATTTCACACCAGATTGCCAAACCCCCCATGCGAACAAGAACAGCGAGTGGATCTTGATAACAAAATTAAAATTCGGCATACGCGAACAAAAGTAAACTTTCACCGTATAGTATTACAGATCAGATCAAATTACGAACTACTGTACAGAGCGTTGGAAAAACGCCTTATTACAGAGAAACAGCAGTAAAAACTAAAAACATAATCACGATCAAGATCAAGATCAACAAATCAAGATTGAGAGTCATCACGATCACACGGTGGGCGCGACCTCCTCTGGATCTTCGAAGTTTGGGTCCTTGGCGTCGAGAGCTTCCTTCTCGAAGCCCATCTCGACCCGGGAGTAGCCGACGCCGGCCCAAGTGAACTTGCCGCCATGGCCGCCCTTCTTGGGGGACCCACTCAGTCCCGTGCCTGATTTCCTGTCCTTCCTCACCTCCGTTTTCCCGTTGCCCTTTGTACTCTTCCCTGTATTCTTCATCTTCTTCCCTCAAACTTTTCTTTAATGGCTGAAAATAAAATGGGGGTACTTACCCGTTCTTATAATATGGAAGTGTGGGGTAAACTGTCATTTCGCCCGATGCGTTTCCGCCACGCGGGTACGTGTTGTGGTTTAACTGGATAAAGGACAATTGGATAAGAACAACCATTTTTAAATTTAATTATTTATTAGTTATTCATAGTGGGAATTCTACCGTAGTGATTGGCTCGTTGTAGCGAGATAGATCATTTATCCGAAACCGTCTGATAAGAGACTGATGATTTCTTTTCCATAGAATAACAGGCTATAGTTTTTGGGTGGCGCAACGCACGGTGAAATCGGAAACACTGTACAACTGTTTATTTTACGAATTTAAATTTTATTAGAATAAAAAATTCTTAAAAACAATCGTATTTAATTTTTTTATAACAATAAAAAATATAATTTTTTTATAACAATAAAAAATTTTCATATCAAATTATATCCCAATTCAAATTAAAAATTTAAATTAACAAACTAAACAGTATAACTCATTCAATGGTGATATTTTAGCTGTAATAAATAACGTAAGAGCCAACACTCATGTTTTGACTCAATGGGTACGTGTATGTACTGTAGGTGGCCAAACTGGGTCTCTTGACTTGCTGTAGAACTTGCCGTGTACCCCAAGCTCAAAGTCCAAACTGAATTTACTTGTCAAAGCCCGTTTGAAATGAGAATCTATCTTCTCATGCAAAAGGAGATAAATATCATTTTATAAGAGTCAAAATTTTTATTTTTTATTAATAACTTTTTTACTTAAATAACTATATTAAAAAAATGATATCAATCAATAATGAGGCTTAAAAACTTAGACACATACAATATTAAGAGTAAATTGTGTAATTTTCTCCGTTTTCTCTTCTCCTCTTTGCTCTCGTAGGAGGAAGAAATGTCCCGTTTAACGTAATTGGGTCGAAGTTGATCAATACAGTGGAAGAAATTGGGATGTAATTTACTCTATAACAGTATATATAGACTTATAGTCCAACCACTATAAATTATTTGCACTATCTCTATCATTGCCTCTCTTATTTTACTCAGGATATATTGTGTAGCTTGACATATTGGTATCTAGTGTTGTTTTTATATATTGTGATTGCTCTTGATTTTATTGAGATTTTATTCCTTGTTGATCTCATATTTATGTGTGCTTTTGTTATCTAATTATATATATATATATATATATATTTGTGATTGAAAATTATTAATCGCTTTGAAAAATTTTAAAAACCAAATTCACCACCTCTTAGATAGTTTATTATTAGGGTAATAAAATCAAACATTAGTCAGTGTGTTTTTGGCTTAAACAAAACCTAATGTAAAGACATCTAGGTGACATGAGTATTTTCTATTTTTTTCCCTACCAAAAAAGATTCTATTTACATAATTTATTTTGCTTCCTTCCGAGGAAAATATTTTTAAACAATTTTTATTTTAGGATAAAATGTAAAAATCAAACAAAACAAAATATAAATATTTCAATATAGACCGTTTCATCTAAATTCTACGATTAAGGATTCTATAAGACGTGATAGCATGAGTATTTCACTGTAAAATCTTTTATTATACAATAGACAAGTGAAAAAAAATATGTTTTACTATTCCCTCTCTCATAAAATGCAACATTGAAAAGTTTTTCTCTTCCTACCTATAAGTATGTATAATTGGAAATAAAAATAAACAAGAAAGTAAAGATATGTCTACATCCATAAATTAATAAAAGAAATTAATGTAAATAAATAAATTAATTAATTAATAATGGAAACTAGTCAATTATCAATAATGAGTAACCTAACCAAGTTACAAATACAAAATTGTGGCCTTATTCATTTCACAATTGAAATCACAACTTAAATTTTATTATTATAATATTTTATCTCATAAAAATTTTAATTTAATTTTTTTATTATAATATTTTTCTCTTATATATAATTTGAATTATGACTTCAATTATAAAATAAACATACTCGCATTTTAAGACCCGTAACTTCTTAAAATAACCCCAAACACCAAGCACGTGCTTCGCACGTGCAGTTTGGGTGGGCAAAGAGAGAGTTGCCCAAAAGCCTATTGTAATAGGCCAGGCAGCTGGGCGCCAGAGAGCACACGGCTTGGGACTGATTGGCCGAGTAACGTGAGTGAGGGCTTCTTTCTCAGCTTAACAACGGAAAAAAAAAAAAGAAAAAAAAGAAAAAGGAAATTCAAAAGGGGAAGTATAAGAAAGTGATGAGAGGCTCCATAAACTTGATACTGCCGCCGATATCTCCATCTCCATTGATTCCCTTCAATCGCCTCTCTCACCTCCATCTCTCTCCTTCTTTCCCTTCCTCTACCTCTGGTGAGCCTCTACTCTCTCTCTCTTTCTCTCTCTCTTTCTCTCTCTCTATATATATGTGTGTGTGTGTGTATATATGTATATTGCATGTAGCTATATGTATAATGGTTCCTGTTCTTTTGTTTGTATGACTGACGAATCTTTATGTTCTCTGAACTGCTTTATTCTACAGCTTCTAATATGCTTGGTTTCCGTGAAAATTGAGTAAACGAAACACGTTACTGAGGTTATTAGGGCTAAGATTAAGATAAGAAGCTAGGTTCAATGCCGGTTGTTTTGGTGAAGCTTTTGATTCGACATTTTTTTTTGGTTAAGTATCGTCTCTTTGTGCTTTTATCTTTTTCCCCTCTTATCAACAAGCAAAAGGAAATTCAGCTGTGAATTTAGACATTTGAAGTCTCAAGAATGAGATTATGTAATATAATTCATTGCTTTTAAATTTTCTTTGTTGGCATTGTGTTCCTCGCTCACTGAATTTCTCTGCATGTTTTAGCATAAATCAGTTTGTGGGGTTTTTTCTTTTTTGTTTTTTGTTTTTGGTTAATTGGGTAGAATGTGTTGCGAATTTAATGTGGTGATCGGTGAAACTAGACAGACTTGTTGAAGGCGGCATCTAGGAAACTTATTTTCGCAACAAAATCGAACATGGCGGCAAATGTAAGATTTCAACTCGCTATATATTTCTTTTGCATTTTCAATAAAATTTTCTTTCTTTTAATTTTCTGTCAGTTTCTTTGGCTTATGAAACGGCTTTTCATTTATGTGGTATTATTTTTGGTGTTCAAGCTGGGTCTTTTTCTATGGAAGTAATGGGATTTTTGTCACACAGGATGAAGAATATGCGGGAAATGTGAAACGGCAATTAGGAAAACTGTTTGAAACATCACTTAGAACAACGGTCCCTGATGAGCCAGATGTAGAGCCTTTGATTGCTGCTTGCACTGCGAAATTTGGCGACTACCAGTGGTAAGGAGCAAGCTTTTGCACTGAATCATGAATGTAGGAACTGTTATTGTTTGTAATAGCAGTAGGGATATATGCGAATTGTGAGCCTTTTCTTTTATGGATATCTTTTTTGTTTTCTAAATCGTTGTTGTTGTTGTTGTTTTTATTTTTTTTTATTTTTTTTATTTTTTGTGTGTGGCTGAAGCAATAATGCCATGGGCCTATGGTCCAAAATGAGAGGGAAGAGCACTAAATTTAAGGGTCCTCCATCTGTTGGACAGGTATACATAGACCTTTTACTTAGTCCCGTTGAACTTAATTGGTCGGCGCTGGTTGTGGCTTTCTGTTTGAATTTTAATGTATTCCATGGGATAACTTTTTGGTTGTTTTCCAATATAGGCCCTCGTGGCAAATCTTCCTCAGTCGGAAATTATAGAATCGTGCTCTGTAGCTGGAGCTGGATTTGTGAACATTGTTTTATCAAAGAATTGGATAGCTAAGGTATCCTTGAATTTTATGTATGATTTAAGCTTCATCTCAATTTTTTGTTACTAATATTTGGTTCTAACTTCTATCATCTGTGAAGCTTTAACTGTGTAATGTTGCTGCTGCAGAGCATACAAAAGATGCTACTTGATGGTATTGAAAAGTGGGCACCGCAACTTCCAGTAAAAAGGGCTGTGGTTGACTTTTCGTCGCCCAATATAGCAAAGGAAATGCATGTTGGCCACTTAAGATCTACAATTATTGGGGATGCACTAGCTCGCATGCTTGAGTTTTCAAATGTTGATGTTTTACGAAGGAACCACGTTGGTGACTGGGGGACGCAGGTAAATGCAGTTTCTGACAATATATCAATTCTTCACTGTTGTAAATTTCAGTTGTTTCTTGTTTAGGTGTTTGCAAATTGGCTGAAGGAAACATCATCGTGCTCTTGAATTTTATGTCTGCTACTAGCGGTAGCTTTGCATCTTTCTTGTGATTGCTTGTGATGTCTATTATAGACGGATCCTGGAAGGTCATTGCTTTGTTTATTAGGGATCAAGGGACTTGGTCACCCCTATGAGGCCATGGCATAAATCTACTACTTATGATTTTGTGTTTTTTCTTGAGCGCTAGTAGTTTATGTAGTACTTACTATATAGAGTTATTCTGTATTTTCTCCATCAATGACATGTGCTTCTAAATGTTCTGTGTTTTGCAGTTTGGTATGTTGATTGAATTTCTTTTTGAAAATTATCCAAACTGGGAAGATGTTAGTGAAACGGCAATCGGGGACTTGCAGGTGAGTGAACTTTACAAAGTTTATTATCTTGTATTGTTCTGTTGTTTTGTGCTACAAATAATGGCAAAACAGTAATGACCCTTTTGTCTTTACTAGAATGATTTCATGCTATATATAGCTGTAGCTAACGTCTTGCTTTTTAGATGTGAAGTTGATTATGTAGTTTTTTTTTTTTTTTTTTTTTTTTTTTTGGCTTAATTCTAGTTGGCAGTTCCTGATAGAGAAACTTATTGAGGAGAAATAGTGAAACTGGCTCTAGCTTTTAAAATATACTAGCAAATTGCCTTGGTTTTACTACAAAAGACGAAACAGAAAAAACTCGGAATGAGTGAAAATTTGTGCTAAACCATCTGTATATGCACCGATTCATGGTATTAACATGTTTATTGGTGAACTAGCATAGATATAGAGTTTAATATGCCTCCGAAACTTGTGTTGTTTTATTAGCAATTTTCGTTGCATTCTTTGTTTATGATCTGTGGTTGCATTCACTTGAATTTGCTTGTTGTGGTCTTAGTTTAAGTAAGTTACTCTGCAGGCTTTCTATAAGGCATCAAAACAGAGATTTGATTGCGATGCTGCTTTCAAGGAGAGGGCACAACAGGCAGTTGTTCGCCTTCAGGTAAGTTGTATTACTATTACTTGCTATGTAAAGGATGCTCATGTTTGCAATGTTGGTCATTTGCTTACTAGAGGCATTTGAATTTTAGGCCAACTGTTATCTGTTGAAGTTCCTTGTATTTTCCAAACTCATCTTTATATGCAGGGTGGGGAACCCAAGTACCGAAAAGCATGGTCACAAATATGTGAAATCAGCCGGAAAGAGTTTGATAGGGTCTATCAGCGTCTTGGTACTCAATTGGAGGAAAAGGTATTTCTAGGCTTTAGCTTTACACACACTGTGCATGGAGAATTTTGTAGGCTAACCAAGAAATTTTTTATACTACATACTAGAATTTATTGATGCTAACACATGCTTGTAAATTTGTGTTTAACATCCATGAAGAAGATTTTAATGTTTCTTGTCGTGTCAAATCTTCAAAGAGTTCAGGTTTGATTTGTCGGTAAAGTCCTTTCTGTTTTTTCACAGGGAGAAAGCTTTTACCATCCACATATTCCTGGGGTTATAAAACAACTGAGTGATCTAGGATTAGTTGAAGAAAGTCAGGGAGCACGTGTTATCTTCATTGAAGGGATTAACATACCCCTTATTGTGGTCAAGAGCGATGGTGGTTACAACTACGCTTCAACTGATCTTACAGCTCTTTGGCAAGTTTTTACTTCTTTTTTATTTGATGTTTTATTAAACCTTTGCATTTTATTAATCTACGCAGTTTAGTCACAAGCTTTTCTTTACTTAGTCCGACGTGCTGTTTAGTAAAGGAATGCGTTGGACTTTGTTAAGTGGTGTGTGTGTTTTCACGTGACATATAGATTCATTCTATCCACTACTAATCTTGTCAAATGTTGCTGCTTGCAATGAACAGGTACCGGCTTAATGAAGAGAAAGCTGAGTGGATTATATATCTCACTGATGTTGGCCAGCAGCAGCACTTCGATATGGTATTCAAGGTATATACATAGAACCAAAGAAAACCTTTCTTCTCTCGTTAATGGTGCTAATGCGGTTTCTCTTCAGTGGTACTACTTTATTTATGGTTGATAAGTTTTCTTTGTCCTTCAACCTTTTAATCTAGATTTTAACTGCTTGCTTCCCTGCTCTATTAATTATGGTTTTCAGTGTCAGTGTCCTTTTAAAGTGCAAATAATTACTGGTTCTTGCACAGTAAGACATAGATTAGTGCTATACATTTTGAGTTGACATATACAATTACACGTATTCCTGATTTTCTTTTCCAGGCTGCTACGCGTGCAGGTTGGCTTCCAGCTGATGATAGCGGGTATCCAAAAGCTAGCCATGTTGGTTTTGGTCTTGTTCTAGGAGAAGATGGCAAACGCTTTAGGACTCGGAGCACTGAGGTGGTTCGATTAGTTGATTTACTAGATGAAGCCAAGTCTCGCAGTAAAACAGCACTTATCGAGCGTGGTAATGTATCTTTTAACGCGGCAGAGTTATTTGTATCATCCTGCACCTCTCTCTCTCTCACCAAAACAAAAACAAAAAAAAGGGAAAGATTCAGAACATGGCACGAGCCTTGGTTTTTCTTTGAATAATCCGTCTTAGCCCGTCACAATATGTAAATATTCATCTACATCTTGAACAGGCAAGGCTGAAGAGTGGACTGAACAGGAGCTTGAGCAAACAGCTGAGGCTGTTGGTTATGGTGCTGTTAAGTAAGTCGTCAGTGCTTTAAGACTAATTTCTACTTGTTTACTTATTGCTCACTAGTTTAGTGCTTCACGAAGTGGTACGTGATGCTGCTTGAAACTAGAAAGTTCTAGCGCAGATTTTAAGAGATGATAAAAGTATTATTGTTCTCAACGTCTAAATCAATAAACATGATACGTTTTCTCTGTTTGAAAATATAAATTTATCAATATGGTGGCATGTTGCTTATGTCCCGTTTAGTTGGAGGATTCGTTCTCTGATTCGAATCATGGTTCGTGGTTCGTTACAGTATTTTCTCACAAAAAACACACGTAAATCGAAAATGGTTCTAATCTTATGGTTCTAATCCATGAACCAAACGGGCTCTTAGCGGTTGTAGTTTATACAGTTCTGAGTTTAATACAGCTATTTCATTAGACTTCCAAAGCTCTACTCCTTAGTTTCACCATATAATTTTGGCATTTTGTCTCAAATCATCTCACGTTTCAGCTCTGGCTGTACTTTGCAGGTATGCAGACCTGAAAAATAACAGGCTAACCAATTACACATTTGATTTCGATCAGATGCTAAATGATAAGGTTGGCATAGCTTTGCTGGACTTTTGCTCCTTGGAACATGCAAAAGATTGTAGAAAGAAAAATCGAATTTGATTTGTATTTCTGTTTCATTAAGGAACATTGTGATATTTGTCATGGTTTTCTCTTGATTCGTGATTTTTGTACTCAAGATTTATTTTTTCTTTCCTTCTAGTGGACGCCATATGGTTAATAGCTAAGCTTTATCAACTACTATTATCTGTTGTTTATCTTCTTACAATTATTGTGGGCAGGGAAATACTGCTGTCTACTTACTCTATGCTCATGCGAGGATCTGTTCAATCATTAGGAAGTCTGGCAGAGACATAGAAGAGCTGAAGAAGGTAAGTTCTTATTCGTACTTCAACTGCATTATCGTTATACCGTGAGATTTTGCTCTTTTTTATTTTTGTAGTTTATATTTGAAACAACTTTTCACTAGAAGAAAGAAACTTACTAGTATCAGAACTTTGAATGTTATCTTGTTTGAAACAGACGGGGACGGTTGTTTTGGATCATGCGGGTGAGCGTGAATTGGGCCTTTATTTGCTTCAATTTTCCGAGGTAATTGCATCCATCGGTGAAATTGTTTGTTGTTCTTCACTTGATCTTTGCTTCACTATTTGTTCAGTAGACGCTTTAATTGTGTCATTGACTTTCAGGTTGTGGAAGAGGCCTGCACCAACCTCTTGCCAAATGTTGTGTGTGAATATCTTTATAATTTGTCAGAAATCTTTACCAAGAAATTTTATTCCAATTGTCAGGTACGGCTAAATCTTAGTTTGATTCACAGAGTCATATTCTGAAAAAAATTTAACAAAACCACAAAACCATCCATATAATTGCATTGAAAATTTGAGCAGGTGGTTGGATCTCCTGAAGAAACGAGCAGACTCTTGCTTTGTGAAGCTACAGCCAGAGTGATGAGGAAATGCTTTTATTTGCTGGGAATTGTGCCTGTTTACAAGATATGATTCTTGTACTATATATAAATGTATACACCCTTAGAGGGGATTATTATTAGGCACTTCGTTTCTCCTACACTAAAATTGTACACCTCATTTGTTTGCATTTGTGGTGAAAAAGTTTTGCCCTACTATGAATTTAGTGGTGTTTGGTAATGTAGACTCCCAACTTTTAATTTTCACAAATGAGACACTAAGGTCTCGTTCACTTCGCGGACTCGAGTTTTCAATTCGAGTTGAGATGTGATATTTTTTTAGAGTTTTTAACTGTAACAAAAAAAGTTAGATGTGACATTTTCTGAGAGTTTTTAACTGTAAAAATTTAGAACTGAAAATTTAAATCGGTAAAATAAATGATGTCTAAATTTAATTATTTATCGCAATTGTGGCTCAATAACTAACTGATATCAATTAATAAAAGAAAATAACCCGAGATGTTTACATAATTATGTCCGGAACTTTTCTGTTAATTCGTGATTGGACCTGAACTTTTTAAACTTTAATATTTTGGATCCTAAAATCACCTTCTATTAAGAACTGTATTTATCAATGTAATTTTCCATTTAATTTATTTTACTGGATTTAGCTAATTTCTGGGGCCAAACATCCAAACAACCTTTCAAATTCAAACCATAATTATTTGGTCTCACAAAAAATTTAAATTAAAAAAATTATAATCAATAATTTTCTCATAAAAATTTTAAATTATGATTTAAATACATTTTCAGACAGGTCTAATGAAAACTAGCATGGAGATAAATCCACAACGAGCTGTGGGTTTTGACTGATTGAGCAATTTAGGTATTGTTAGCTCGAGGTACACAATTTTGACGAAGTTTCTTGGCATCCTTAACATAAAAAGTCTTGCTATGTGCACACTAGACGGATGGTGATTTGCATGAAATCGAGCTCATTCTTTGAATGATATTGAATCAGGTCCTTTTTGTTTTATTGACGAGTCTCAAATATTCTCTACCGACAATAAAGATAAGAGGATTCACTAATGATCCTCATGTTTTGTAGTTCAAAAAAACAAAATGATGAAGCCTATTTTATGTTCCTTAAAATGGAAATATGCAAAAATGTGAGAAATCTTTTCCTAGCCTGCCATGTCATGAAGAATCATGTTGATAATGTCCCGGTTCGTTGATGCTGATCATCGAGTAAAAAAAAAAAAACATCAATTCCAAAAATATCAGTTTTTCGTATTAATTTTTTAGTTGTCATCTTTCCATTTTCATTTGACAAATGTAATCTCATGTTATTAATTGATATGATATTTTTTAAAAAAATATTAATAAAAATGGACAACCTAAAATTAGAGGAAAAAACTTAAGATATGTTCCTAAATATTATATTAAAAAATTATACACCCCAAATTTTAAAAAATCTTATATATTCTTCTCTAATTACCCTAAAAAAAAAAAAAATTTTGGTCCGTTCATTTCGCTGATTTGAGTTTAGAATTTGAGTTTGTTACAGTAAAAAATTCTCACAAATAATCACATCTAACTTTTTTACTATAATAAAAAATTCTCACATAAAATTGCATCTCAACTCAAATTAAAAATTCGAATCAACGAACTAAAATGATCTTTATATGTTATTCTCCGTTCTGCAATTAAACTGAAATAAAGGGAAAGGCCCCTCCATTTCCAATTTTCCATTAAGACGTTTACAGCTGTCCTGACCGGATAACTTCTACTTCACAAAAGTGGGCTCTCAAACCTTGGGCGTTCGAGTTTGTAACGTGCTTGATTGTCAATTGTCCTATTAAGGAATCGCACGATCCTAAAATCATAAAAGAGTTTTCTTTTGATGAGCTGTGCTTTCATTAAATTGAGGTCCTACGTAGAAGGACCATTCTTGTCATTTCTCCAAAATTCAAGGGAGAGAGAGTCTTGTTTTATTTTGTTTTAATTCTTTTTTCTTTTTTCTTTTTTGGCTCTAATGAAAGTAGGGTTGGTAATTGGGATAGTGATATGACGACACGACTCAAAATTCACATGAAATTAACGGATTTAAATTTATCATAAATAAATACGAGTCAAAATCAGGTTAAACCTATAAAACACAATTAAATAACGTGTCATTTCAAGTTGACTCGTCAACCAGCAATTGACCTACCAAAACCCGTTTATTAAACGTGTCATATTTAGATAATACGAATACACAACCTGTTTATTACCCATTTTATAAACAAGTTAAAAAATAGATTCAGAAATAGGTTAACACGATCCATTTATCACTTATTTTATAAACAGATTCATAAATAGGATTGACAGGTAATCAACGGGTTGACACGGCACGTTTATGACTTGTTTAATAAATGAGTTATTCGTGTTGTGTCGTGTCAACCCACTAATATATATATCGTGTTTGGGTTTTGTATTTCGACATGATTAATAAACATGTCGTGTTCGTGTCAAACCTATTCGTATCAACTGAGAAAATCATCACGACACGAACACGACCCGCTAACCCGAATTGTCATTCCTAAATGAAAGTTGCAAATGGGAGCTGAAGACCATAGTACAACTTTGAAATTAAATTTAAAAAAACACACACACACACACACACACAAAAAGTGTGAAAATTTTGCGAAGAAAATATTACTTGGTTGAAAATCCTCAAAACACGCTTATCATGTTGGAGCTGTACTCTAGTAGCTGCCAGCTTCAAACCAGAAAACGTTTTACATCTACAATAAAATAATAAAAAATAACTTGTATTTGCATTCATCCTATAAACCACACACAATAATCTCATTCCATCAAACAAAAACGCTGCAGAAACTAAGCTGCAACATTAGTTATTCTTCTGAAGCCTCTCAAGCATATTGTTAAAAACGTTACATATCCAACAAGTCATCAACCAAAAAAAAAAAAAAAATCCAGCGAAAACCCAACTCTGCAACTAAAAAACCATGCAAGATTTTATTCATTTTAGCATGATCTTGATTAGTAGTTCTTCTGTACAGGAACTGAAGGCCTAAAGCTACCTAGAGAGGACAAAAAACTAGACCCTCTTGACGATTTCTTTGATATAATAGCCTTCGGATAATGCAATTTGTTACCTTCTAAACCTCCTCCAAAACTCTTGCATGGCTTCATTAATTTCTTCCTATAAGGTGCAACTTTCTTCGGAAGATCTTCTAAGCTCTTTACACTCGCTAGAGATGTGAAAGACTGGGACTTTCCTTGATAGAATTTTGATAATCCTCTCCTGCATATTTATAAAAAAGAATATCATTTATAAACCTCCAGGTGAAGAATCATGTATTGACGAATTTTTAACGGTTCCGTTTTCAGTGATCACTTTTAAATATAGAAATTGGTGTGATAAGAATTAATATATATATATATATAAGATACCCAGATGAAAAAAAGAAAAGAACTACGCTTAAATGATCATAATAAGTGCATATGTGTATATATATGTTTGTATTGTACATACCTTAAAGGGAGATGAACCATGAGCTCGGATAGTTCATATAAAGGTCCATTATTTGAAGATGAAGAAAAAGGTGATGATGAGGAGGAAGAAGAAGAGCATGATTTAGAAGAAGAATTAGAAGATGACGCATCCTCTACCAAGTCCGATGAAGATGATGAAGCAATGGAGTTTATTGATGAATTCTCTTGAGAAGAAGATTCCATGGATCTTGAATCACAGATATTAATATTATCCTCATCATGATCATGATCATCACAACTTTCAATCCCAACCCAACTCTCGTTTTGAGCTTTATAATGATCAGAAAACATGTTTTTCCTTGCTTCTTCTTTACCCATAATTCTAAGAACAAGATCTCAAACCTTCTAAGCAGCTTTTTGCAATATGTGGTTTTTAAGGGTTATGTTTTTGGGAGCATATATATAGATATTAGTTTATAGACGTTACATGCTTGATGACATCTAGAGCCATGAGTTGAAGGAAAATAAAAAATAAAAAATAAAAAAAGAAAGAAAGAAAATAATTAAGTGATAAAAAAGATATGGTTGTGCATGCGCTTATATTAATAAAGAAACGGATAACAATTGACTGTGTTATTTTCTGACATATTTAAATCATTTTTTTTTCTTGTTATGATACTTTATCCTTAAAATTGTCATTATCACGATCCCTAAGCTCTCAATTTATTAGCTTTCCCATACTACTAGGAGAGAGGATAAGGTCCAAATTTGAAGACATCCATATCTGAGTCACCGTCTTCTCTCTCTTTTTTTTTTTTTTTTTTTTTTTTTTGGATTTGGAGGTGAAACTGAAGTCGCTATCTTTAGCAACCCGTGACATATTGCATACTTTTTTAATATTTCATAAAACAATAAAAAAAAAAGTTTATAAACACATCCCTAGTAAAAGTTTATTACGTGGAGAGAATCTCTCTACATTTAAGAGAAACGTTCCAATGACTTTAAGACAATTTTCGGTAAATAAGGAGTTTTTTTTTTTTGCTTTGAATCCAAAATAGTAATAGTCCAAGATTTCAATTTGTTCCTATTTCAGCTAATGAAAATAAATTAATGAATAAAAAGTGGGTACAAACTTTTACAATGTCTCTGCCTTATTTGTCCACTTTGTAATCCAGAATATACTTTTGCCTTCTTGTAGTCATATTGCTTGCTTCTTTTTTTATCTTTTACACATGAAAAATCTCCGCACGGAAAACTTCCTGATCCACAACTAAAAATATAATTTTTTTAGATTAATCTAATAAATTTAAAATATGAGAAAATAATAGTTAGGTGATGAACCATACTATTTTTAGGCCTATAATCGAATAGGTCATCTACTCAGCCCAATTATCAAATGGTTTTACGCAAATAAGCAAGAAATCAGCTTGAAAAATTAATTGTATAAAAAAAAGATTGAATAAAATATACTAGTCCATCGAAGTTCCAACATCTAGCTTGTAATCTCTTCCAAAAATAACTAAAAAGAAAATCAAAACTTGTCAACCCCCAAAAAAAAAATTTCATTGCCCAAGTATTAATTCCTTCTCAATGCAAATGCACACGTATTAAATTGAAGTATACAAATGATTTGACTCGATATTGAAATTATTTATTTTCATTTTAATTTTTTTTATTTATTATTATTTTTTTTTTTGGGAGAGATGGGTTGGTAGGCATGGCAAGCTTAGGAATATAAGGATAAGGAGGAGGAGGAGGTTGTTGACTAAGGCACAGGTCATGATAGTGTTGGTGTTTTGATGGGCACTCAAATTGCCACCACATGCTTTTGAAGGTATCCAGGCAGGTCCTCCCATGTTGATTATTATTGTCATTTTTATTTAATTATTGAATTATTTATTTTTCAAAAGAGATCATTATTGTTATTTCATCTTATCCTTGCCCAACTGCTGGCCCTCTGAATCTTTTAAGATCAATAGTTTTAGTACGACACCCACAGATCTGCATCTTTCCTTTGGGCCCATCTGCCTCATTTTTCTCTGACCCTTCTATTTGTTCTGTAAGCATACATATCACCTGCCATATTTTCTTCCTCAAATACGAACCAAATATATATATATATATATATATATATATATATATTTCAACGACATAAAGATCAATATTGCTCTGGGACACCTTGTTCTGTACATGTGAAACTTGTCACCCTTTTGTTCGTTGTTCAACAAAACCGTACATTGAATCTCAAGCTAATCATAATTCATAGGACATGATATTTGCAGAGAAGAGAGTCTACACTGATGCTTGGAATATAGTGTGTATATATATATACACACTTTTTTTCAACATTATCTTCGAGATTGTGTTTGTCTGTTTGGGAAACTGGGCTTTGCCCTGTCTTGTCTACACCAGCTGCCAAACAACCACCCAATCCATGTCATGAATATATTCTCCATATTCATATTCCTTTGGGGTATGTCAAGAGATCAGAAAGGCCACTAAGGAGTGGGCCCATTTGGCATGGCCATTGTATGGTCAGCTAGATCTATGCCTCTTGTTATGCCTCTTGTTAAAATGGGCTTTGCCTTGTTTTGTCTACACCAGCTGCCAAACAACCACCCAATCCATGTCTTGAATATATTCTCCATATTCATATTCCTTTGGGGTATGTCAAGAGATCAGAAAGCCCACTAAGGAGTGGGCCCATTTGGCATAGCCATTGTATGGTCAGCTATATCTATGCCTCTTGTTAAGGGTCTTATTAATATTTTATTTATGTATAGATAGGATAAAAATTAGTTGGAAAAGATTTAACTGATATAGTTAATTTTTGGCCATTAAACAACTTCAATGTTAGACCATAAAAAGATGAGCGATAAAACTATTGCATGTTCCCCTTTAAGGTAGCATAATTATCCTAAAAGATCAAGTTTTAGAGAGAGGGAAATCAGTGAGTGCGAAGACAATGACTTGGCATGGCAGTGGATTAAAATGAAAACAGGATAAGTATAAACGCCAAGACAAAGACTAATGGGAATATAAGTTCAAATGCTTTTGCTCATATACTTCAAAAGCCTAAACATTATCATGAGAACAAGCAATCGGCTATGCCAATCCAGTTGGATAATGGTAAAGTTGGAAACTAAGAGGGTGATTAAGAGTTAGATTACCAAACAATAACGGCTGCATTAAAAGTGCGATTGATTATGAAAAAACTTTACCAAAGGGGCAACTAGAAAGTGAAATTATAGCCTTTTATGTAAGAAGAAAATCATATAAAGGATTTGCTTGATTACCACGAAAAGATTCATGTAATGTTATGTTCTGTCAAAACTGAACACTGATACATAGGAGAAGCAGCAGTTTTTCCCCACATTCTTAATATTACAAAGACAAGCTACCTCGGAAAATTTACCGGAGGTTCCAAGCTACCAACTAGAATTCCGAGGTCAATATCTTTGTCTTCAAACTTCTTGATGAAAGGATGACTCTGGAAAGACAGAGAATTAGTAATATAACCACCAATCCTTTTTCCTTTCAAATCAATGGGATAGATTCTACGGGAGAGAGAGAGAGAGAGAGAGAGAGAGAGCAATCATTACGACTTCAAACATCATGATTTTCCTAATTATTGAAATAAAAGCACAGATTACTAACCAAAAGCTCCAAAGACGATGACCTTTTCCCTGGGTCCTCCTGTATGCTGCAAGCACAACAGGAGATATAATAAACACCACTTGGTACTTTTAAAGTGCCTCTAAATTTTTCTAGTCTTACGTTTGTCTATTGAGTTGGAAAAATATGGTATTAATATGCTACTTCAAGGATCAACTGACATTTAACTGAATTTACCAAAGTAAACCAACAATGATACCTAGAGTAGACATTCAGAAAATTAAATTATTAAGATCTAATAATAGTAATGTTTCCAGAACTAATTATTCTACCAAGATAAAGCTTCAAGTGACAGAAACAGCATGTAAAGTAAAGATTACCAAGCAGATACAAATGAACAGAACTCCGGGGAGAACTGATCCGGTGGAGCAGAAGGTGGTGGACTGTCCACTATTGCTTCCAAAAGTTCATAAAAGCTTGGCCGGCTTTGTTGATCTTCGGATCTCATGTAAGGAAACCGTCCTATGGCACACTCGAGAACAACCATGCCCAAACTCCAAATATCACTGCTATAGTCGTAAGTCTTTCCGCTAATTCTCTCTGGCTAATAAAAGAAATTGAAACCATTCAATATGTGTGGTTCATTTTGAATTTGTAGTGTGATTAAGAACTTGACAAAAGCAAAGCTTTATTTTATGAATCGCGCCAAACAAGAAAGGAAAGAAATGGACCGGCCGCATTTCTTTCTTTCGGCGTTAAGGTTTAACTATAGGGCGGAAAAACGATTGTCACATACCGACATGTAGTTGTAAGTACCCACAAATGTGTCCCTTTGACCGATTGAGCTGGCTAGTGATGCACTCACGCCAAAATCAGTAATCTTCACTTCCCCTTTATGGTTTACAAGCAGATTGGAAGGTTTTATGTCCCTATGAATTACATGTCTTTCATTATGCAAGTACACAAGACCTTGTAAAACCTGAAATGCAATCATAAATTTTCAATTTAGCAAAAAAGAATAGAAAAGAAGCAGTAAGTAAAATAACAGAAGATGTTAAGAATAAGTGCATAAACCTGTTTACAAACAACAGCAAGATATGGCTCAAGAATCGTTTTAACTTGTTTAATAACATCTACTAGAGATCCACGATCCATGTATTCTAGGACAAGAGAAATGGCTCCATTGTGGTAAAAAGAGTGGTAACACACAACCACATTTGGACATTGTGCTGCCTGGTTTATTTTCAGCTCCTGCACAATCTGTTTGCGAATTTCTTCTTGGATGTTCATCTGAATGGCCTGTAGAAAGAAACTTTACTTTTATTTATATATATATATATATATAAGAAAATACAACAAAATTGAACTGTCTGGTTATTTAGGAAAATCAGACACAAAACAAAAAGTATAAGTCAACACTACACCTGTTCATAATTTCACACACAACAATTCTTCACTGTATGTCACATCGAACAATCAAAAGGGATGGAGAATGTAAATAAAATTCATTTAGACCTGTACTTCTGTCAATATCATACAACCATTTTGTAATCTTAGCGTATAAGCAATCCTAAACATACAACCCATAAAGTTTAAAGAGGAAAACTGTCATTGACTCAGTGCTCAATGCCAAAAAGATATCAGAAATAGTTGGAAAACACATCTATACACATACTTAAAAGTGAGATGAGAATGGGTTTCAAGGGGCGTTTCGTTGCCCCCTGTTTCGTTGCAAGTCCAAAGAAAAAAGTACCAACTTTTTGCTGGTAGTAATACTGACCTTCAAGGCAAACAGCTTTCCAAGCCATTTATGACGAACAAGTTGTACTACGCCACCACTTCCCTTGCCAATGACTTTGATGGCCTCAAGATCTTCCAATGAAAACTCAAAATCAAGCTCCTTATTACTGGCAGACTAGTCAATCACACAAAAACAGACAACCGTTTGAGGCTAAACTCTCAAGACAACATTGCAAAGAAAATATTTATAGTTAAAACAAAGACAAGAAATTAATATGCATAAACAGATTGGGAAATTAAAAGAAACTTACGCGGGGTTCCTTTTCTTCGGAAATGAGCCGCAAACCTTTCTGGTTTAGGAGAAGATCGCCATCATGAAAGGTGCCACTTGCAGTTCTAAGATTTCAGAATTTAATAAATAAAGTTCATACAAAAGAGAGAAAATTTGTGGAAAAAAAAGATACCTTATTTTCGAGTTTTCTTAGTGCTAGAAAATTAAGAACTTGTCAGGAAAGGAAAAGAAAAGGGAAGCAAAAGAGATTTTAAGGAAGTTAATTAATTGGAGCTAGAAAATTCAAATTTTAACAGATCGTAGCGGATAAATGTCCCAAAGTGGACAACTTTCTTTACTTGATTGTTAATTACTAGTTTAGAGTGAATTTCAATCTGTATAAAGAAACACCAGTTTCTTTACCTTTTTTCCTGCATTTTCTCGGCAATCAAACAGAAATACCAAAGACCTAATCAAGAATGCAAATTTGCAAAAGACAAAAAATATCAGAGAAGGAACTCACAAGAAGGAAGAGATAGTGGTTTCTTCAGTGGGAACAGAGAGCTTGAGTTGCTTCAATGGCGTCTTGGTCTTCATGCTGAGTGGGCTCGTGGGTATAGTGAGATTGAGCAGGTCGCTAGGGTTTGAAATTTCAATGGCCGATTCTAGAGAGAGAGAGAGAGTTGCTTATTCTTTTGTTGGAGATGGCGACACTTGACTCGTTACTCGTTAGAGTTGCATAATAATTCAAACGAATAAGACCGCGTAAATTATTTTAGTTATATCTGAAAATTCTCGGATTATTTACCACAGAAATATGTACTAACTTTTTAATTCCCTTTTGAAAATCATTTTTAGGACGTTTATGATTTTAATTTTTAAAATTTAAATTTTTTATGAGAAAAAAATATTGTATAGAATTAATAATTATAATTCATTTAAAATTAAAGACAAATTCTTAAAATAAATATCTCATTCAATACGAAAAATGCTGAAATGTTCCGCCTGAAAATATATACATATATTTATATATATATGCTGAAATGTCCTGCAGTTTTTTTTTTCCCTTTCTGTCGGCAGCAAGATTGGTACTGTTTTCTTAAGGTATTTGGTGCCTTTGCATATTTTTTTGAGAATTGGTAAACTGTTCTCTAATTCTTAATTTTGATAAATTCTCTCTAGATAAATAAAATATTACATAATGCTTCAAAATCGATCACTTACGTGACGTGTTGCGTTATATTTGACATTCAAATACCTATTCTTTAAACGAGTTTTATATAACATATAGTTTTAGGCATGACAACGATGCAGTATAAGACAACATATGCTTTCTCATAACCGCCGGCTCGTCTCCCTGCTTACGGAGAAGCGGGGATGGAGTCAGAAAACCTCCTTCAGAAGGACTTACTCCATATCCATCCCAATCCCACCATTGTACTTATTGTTGATGAAATTTTCAATAAATTAAAACTAAAAAAAAAGTTGAAAGTCATCCTAAATCCAATTCGTATTCAATAATCACATAAAACAAACCAAATTTCAACAAAATTGTATAGAGAATTTTTAGCTTTTTAACAAAAGTATTTTTCTAATTTAAAAAACGTAACATACATTCCCCCACTAACTCTAGAACTGTAACAAATTGCTCCTAAGTTTTGAGAAGGCCATTGCAATGTGTAAAATATAAAGAAATTGCTAAATAAGGAGAATAAAATTATAAAATAAATTGCTATCAAGTCCTTTCTTCTCCTACATGACCAACTAATGCATTATATTGGAAAGTGATGGCTACAAGAGATGTTTAACAGTAGCAATAATAATATAATATAGTAATAAAAACCTTCAGAAGTTGGACCTAAATGTACATGATGCAAATGAAATGAATATTTCAAAACTATTCGTACCTAAACCCCCTCACTTACAATTACAAAAGTGTGCAATTAACAAATATTTCAGAGAACGAAAAAAAAAAAAAAATGGTGCTACTAACACATGGGGCACAAATCTGTAACTACCATATGTTCAAGAGGTATACATAAATTTCATCTTACAACGTAGATGGTGTTATCAGTTGTGCACCATTCTCTTAAAAATCTAGTCATTACATACAAAATTTTTCCAACCAACATATTTTCCAACGTCAGCTCAATCGCCGCGCGTTGTGACGGAAAAAATATCCACTGTGTTTCCTTCAACATCAAACACCTTACACATGGTTGACAGTTTCAAGGAGAAATGAGATGATGGTTGCGAGAATGACCATAGAGAACACTGAAGGAAAAGCGTTGAGCGGGGAAGAAGACTTTGAAGACATTGCCGTTGTGTTACTCGCAATAGTTTTGTTGCTCCTGCATGTTGCAAAACAAGATAGATGAGAATTTTGGATTAGAAGTGTGATTTTAAGCAACCACAATGTGGAAACAAGGTTGGATAAAAACTTACCCGGCAGTCATGTAGATGCAACTGTCATAGCCTGCAATAAAGTTTAAACATAAACTTTCGTAAGTCAAAAGAAGATTTCTCAAAGTATGATTGTGATTTGTATTGGCACTTTGAACAGTTAGACCAAGTCAATAGATCGGATAAGGGAAGTCAACTGCGAATATTAAAACCAAAAATGGAAACAAAATAGCTACTCTCAGCATGACAACCAGCTGAAAAATGGAAAGTTTCTCAATTTCTACCATTTTATGCTCTGTAGACATAGCCAAGCTTTTAAGTTTTTCCCGATAAATGGAAGAATCACTGGTTGTATAAATTATTTAGGAGATTCTGTAATAAGGTGCAAAATAATACTTCTATCAATATTGTGTAGTTTTGAATTGTGAGATATAATAGAAACATATCAGAACGGGAAAAAAAAAGCATGAAATTCAATGGAACTAGATAAAAATCTGATGATCTAGACCGCATAATTCTCCTAATTTTCAAACAGCTGCTTTGATGTACCACGATCAGCTACAACTTCCAATGCCTACAAACGATTATAAAGTGTCTTGATGGCAATTTAGAAAAGTAAGAGGGAAAACCAGATATGAAGTAAAGAATTAATACATACTTGGATCCCTGTCAACTCTAATCCCTGCCCCTCCGAAGCTGCAAGCGACATCAGTGACCCCATTCTGCTGGTAGAAGCTGTTGAACGCATAAGATGCATGAGACGCCAGATTATCTGGCTCAAAACAAGGCTGGCTAGGCTGAATAGCAGTGCAATCCACGTTTCCAGAACCACAAGCCCAATCTAATGCGTTTTGCAAGTCCATTTCCAAAGACTTGTTCGAAGCAATGCACCATGTAGTTCCATTTAAACTAGTAGAATTAGCCCCCGTAGCTATATCCACAGAGCCTCTTCCAGTGAAGTCTAGGTTATAGACACTAGTCTGATCCGGATAAAATAACCCCCAGTTTCTTTCGGATTCCAATCCTGGCTTCCTATTTTCATTGAACAAAGAGAATATATACACATCTAGCTCCTGTCCAGGCTTTGCAGGAGTTCCGGTATTGTTTATCACGTGGCGAATGAGATTGGTATTGTAAGTTTGCGCATTATCAGGTGTTGCAGCCGTCTCCTTAGGTGACCCTTTGGAAGGCCAGCCTGTTTCTGTGACCATAACTTTAATGGTTTTGAAATTTAAGGCCATCAATGCAAAGTAGAGAGCGTCAATCTGAGCATCAAACATGTTTGTGTACAACAAACCGGTATTTGGATCAATCACCTCCGAGGACGACTCAAATAGAGCATAGTTCAGAGAAATATTGGTTGCAGAATCTCTATAAGCATAGTAAGGATAAATATCTATCATGAAGGGAGAGCTATTTTCGGCGAGAAATTCAAGCATGGGCTTGAGGAAAAAAGCATGGCTACTATTGAAAGCTCCCGCAGAGGGAGGAAACGATCGGGACAAAACTCCAAGGGAATGGGTGCTTGACACTTTAATCTTCCTACTTAGACCAACTTTTCTAAGGGCTGCAAGCACATTTTTCATGGCAGGCACTACTAAAGCAGAAATATTGCCGGGAGTCTCCGTAACTTCAGCACCAACAGTAATGTATGTAATCTTTGTGGCTGGGTAGTGAGGAAGGATACTGTTCTTAAGCCAGGTATCTACATTGGATTGGAACTGAGAGAAGGGCAGTAAGTCCGAATTTGGGACCCCAATCATAAGTTCAATTCCAGTGTTCGCGAAGGCCTTGAGGACCTGCACATTGGAGTCGTAAATCCTTACATACTTTATGTTATGAAGTTTGACAAGCTCCGCCGCCTTGTCGGGTACAGGAAGATCATCGGCGTTTCTTCCGTAGCACACTCCAACAAAGCTTCCACTGCATAAATCTGGCACAAACGTTGACCAAAATCATCAATTTAGCATATAATGCCAGACAAAATGGAACCACCGCAGAGAGAAATAAAAGACAGTTAAGTGGATAGGCCTCATAAATGCAAATAAAGCAACATGACAAAGGGCAACTGCTCTTTAGCATAAGAAAATTAACTTCTCGATTTTTTTGTGTTTTTTTTTTTTTAAATTTTTTTATATTGCATAACAAAAGACCCAGATAAACAAATCAGACTTTGATGATCGTGACATTTCAAGGAGACCTCATTAACAATAAAACATGGCCCAATCCGCCAATGGGCAAGAAGGAACAAAATCATTTAGCAAAATTTTACTCAAATCTTGAGTTATCCTTCTAAAGACCAGGACTTTCGACATTCTGTCTGCACCATACTAAGGCCATCAGCTTAAGCTTTTAGGCCAATCATTAAACTCATATTAAAGACGTCAACAAACAACAGTGGCTTGCTCTCGAAAGCCAAGAAATGGGAAGCCACATAAGAGTATAAAAGTTTTCTGCTAACGCTTCATGGGAACCAAACGGCAAAAAAAGAAGTGAGAAAAAAATAGTTTGCTTAAAGAAAAAGAACCGACATTTTGATCTTCTTTTATTTTTATTTTTTTTTATTTTTATTTTTTGCACTTTTGGGGTTGCTATGATTATTTCCACAAAATAATAACACATATAATTATAATCTCTGGTGAACCAAAAGATCTAATGATAAGAAATCTGAGCTGAAACACAGAAAAAAAAAAACATAGACATTCTCAAGCCCAGTACACAGCAAAGAGGGAGAATCGACAACAACAAAGAAGAATCTGGAGAAAGGGCACAAACCCAACAGTAGAAGCAACAGTGAGACCACGAAAACAAGCCCGAAATCTCTCCCCATTGGGTCTTCTTCTCTGCCAAACTTATTCCTCTGCTTCTTCTTCTTCTCCTTCTTGTTTCTCTGGGATTGTAACGTTAATATTCTGAGACAGCAACGGCTCTTTTTTTCCCACTTTTCAGAGAACGGTTTTGTCTTTGGAGCTCGAGAGTGAGAGTGGCAAGAAAGAAGCAGAAGAAGCACTTAAGAAAGGGGCTTTGAATAGTAATAGTAAATAGGAATAGGATTAATGTCGTTATTTTGTGTTTTTGTGTTTGTATTTATTGGAAAGAGAAGTGTGTTTTTGGCAAATGGCAGGAGACACAGGAGGTTGGGTCAGCGAGGAACGGACCTAAGCGTGGATTTTATAAAATATAGTTAAATGAATTGCCTCGGTTCCATAACATCAGCAGATGTCTTCTTCTCCCTTCTGTTCCCCACTAGACCCAAGTGTTCACTGTTTTTTTTTTTTTTTTTTGGCATTTAACTTAAAAGGATTAGAAAAAACGCTTGCCACACGTGAGTTTGCCCTTCATAATGTCCATCGCACATGAAATATTAAACAGACGTTAGTTTATAAATTTAAAATTATTTTTAATTTATGTGTATTTTTTTTAAAAAAATATTGTATTAAACTGTAAATTATGATTTAAACATGTTTATATTTGTTACATAGAGAGGTTCGTACAGAGTTTGTAAAGTTTGGAGGTTATTTACGTGACACGTGAAATTTTAAGAAGTATAGTGAGAGAACCATTTTTTTTCTCTCCCTTTTTTTTTTTGAATATTAACCCAAAAAGGCCAAAAAAACTTGTCACACCATATTGTTTTATATCATTATCACGCCGTATTGTTCTTGTCATCAGAAGAGAAATCAGTGCAATTTTTTTTTTTTTTTTATATCTCAACTGCGAGAGTTGAAATAAAAGAAATATTGGCATATCCCACCTTATTTTCTCATATGAGGAATTAATTATCAAGGTCTCATCTCTGATATCCAAAACGGTGTGTGTTCACTAACTGAAATATATATATATTTTTTGCTCGAAACTGAAATACATTTGTCTAATATTCTCACATCGTTGGTGAATTCACACAGTTTAGAAAACACAGGAGATATTAATTTAAAGCCATACGTGGTAATTTAGGTAAAACATAGGGTACTTCTTGGATATTCCCAAGTTTACCTCACGATTGAAATTTTCAATTTTAAATTTTTACAGTTAAAAACTCTTAAAAAATGTCATATTTAACTTTTTCTGCTATAATTAAAAACTCTAAAAAAATATCACATTTCAACACGAATTAAAAACTCGAATCCGCGAAACGAACAATGCCTTAATCTATTCTTGATTTCTTGTTTGAAAATTGAAAAGTCGGGGTCAATGCTAGAGAGCTCATACTAAAGTCCATTATTGGCATTTCATTAAACGGAACTGCGATTATTGTATCGGTTTGACAGTCTTCCCCGAACAAATAAGAGAATCATCAACCTAAACCTAATTTCACAACAAACGGGTGGGTGGATTTATGATAAATAAGGCTATTTTACTTGAACTATTCTTTAACCGTAGGATTAGTTTTTCAACAGTCTAATCTGTAGTATGAACGGTTTTATGTCACGCGTTACAAATTTTTAATACGGACATATACTGATTTGACCGTAATAAAAAAAAATTATCAGTTAAAAACAATAACCATTTAATTGACTAAGGGCCGAAAAAGATGTGGGGCAGGATATCTTGCCCTTTCACTTCATATCTCAAGCCTTCTCAAATGATCCAAGTAATCAGTCTAGGCTCTTTAACGGAAGTCTCCTGAATTTTGGCCGTATAACAATAACCATTCAATTGACCAAACAAACAAACAAACACACACACAAATACATTCAGATGACAGTACCTGAACCATTGCGCCAACTTTGTTTAAAACCATACATCCTCGCCAACTTTGCCATATTTGCATATTTCAAAATTTTGGTTTAAATTTGGAGGACTATCTACAGCTCAAAAAACATATTTCAAACTTTATCTTACAATTAGACACGGATTGCAGCCACAAGCATTATGGCTGTTAAGATTGGATACAAAATCCAATGACGGGATTTTGTAAATTAACATTAATAAGTTAACCGAGAAGCCGAAGAGAGTGAGGAAGAAATAGCATGCAGGGTCCACTATTAAGAGTCCATGCGGAGCAAAAACCCACAACAACCCAAATCCAGTTCTAAAAGCAGCCCTTTGGGCTTGGCAAAAGGTTAAAATTGAAAAAGCTTTAGCCACGCTTGGGTGCACAGACACCGTCAAACAGGCTAAACAGCTGAATGCTAGAGTAATTAGCTCGGAGACAAAACAAGACTAAATTTATGCCAATCAAATTTACCACCATCCACTGACTCAAATAACGGACAATTACCTCGCTGAAAATCATCAAAATACTATTGACTGAAGGAGTACAATGAGAAAGACCATGACATTACTCTTTCAAACACCAAACTTTTTTCTTTCATATGAGTCCCCATAACTTTTAATACTTGTAATACATGTTACTGCAGCCCTTTTTAAGAAGCAGGTCAAACAGGCGCAAGCTGTATAGAAAAAACCTTGAGGATTCACATAAATAAGACATACCAAGGGAACTTAGAGACCCTGGTCAACGAGATAATCTCCAAGCCTCTCAACAATCATGTTACATTGACCAGGCGTCATTGGCTCATCATAAACACCAATGATCAAGGCCTGACTAGTCTTCTTAATAGTGACACCACCAGGACCCTGAAATAAAGCGACAAGGTCAGTATTCAAGATAAGAAAACCCCATTGGTGCATAATCCCGGACATATTTACAAACTTGCAATGAAATGCTTTGGCAAGGGGAAGGGTGTTGGAAAGAAAAGAAAATGAACAAGATGTGGAATCGGAAAGCAATCGAATTTACTTTTTAGTGTTTTACTAACTTTAGGAGTAGCTCAAGTACTAAAATGTCCTAGTGCATAGAATCATCAGTTAAAATTTAGTGCTTACTAATTTTATGATTTATTCCAATTGAAAGGGAGTAACTTAGGATTGCTTTCCCTATTCACATTGTGGGCGCCCACCAAATTAGCAATTTCTCATTTTGTAAGTACCCATAAATAGGCCAGAAAGGGAGAGCAAAACATTACTTCCTTTCCTTTTCCTTTCCCATTCATGACAAGTAAACATGTCCTAAATGCATTCTACGAGAACCCCACCCTCGAAACAATCTCCCACCCCACTCATGAAGCTGACGCATGCATGGGCACAAGTTAGGTAACAATGGCATGCATGTGTAGAATAGCAATCACATTACATCCCATTTTTCAGATCAATGTCCCGTGTTGAACTCTCAACAAGCTGGTAGTTAAAATCTCTCCATGAGGTGCTGGAAAATGGATTTGAGGCTCAAACCTAATAAGAGAGAGGCATATGCCTCTATATTCTGAGGCATGCCTGTATAAATTTTGAGGCGCCTTGACCTCACTTTTTTACTGTTTATTGGAGAAAGAATAACATTACTTGTGATCAAAGAGGCAGATGTAGGCTTACAAGGAAACCCTAAACTCTAAGGTTGCTGAAAATAAATGGAAGAAAACAAATCAAGGGTAATCATATTAGACTTATTACTTTTTTAATTCTTGAGTGTTAATATGATTTTTTATGATGTTAAATTGTGACTTGTAACTTTCGTTTTATAACTAGTTACAACTTACAAATGCTTGATTTATCATTTTTTTTTTTTAATTATTTTATGGTTTCACTTTGACACCACAAAATGCCTTGAGGCCCATGCCTCGCCTCACAAAGGCAAAAAGCCACAGTACCAGATGAACCCCAACAACTGGTTGGGGTTCAAGGGGATGACAGTCTTGCCATTTATGTAAAATATAACAGTTGGGTTATGAAAATATGCCCATTCATACTTGGCCCAAAATGTAGTTTCTCACCTTCTTTCCCCTGATGACAGCTCCCGACTCTCCTTGGATCACCATATATTTGGTGCCACCAAGGTACAAACCGGTTGGTGCAAGTGATCCAGGCTCGTTGAAGTCATTCATGATGCCGGTTATTTCTTCAGGCTTGAGCTAAATCCATATTGATTTCAAAGATATAAGAAAAATTCAATCATAAGAGAACAAACAAACAGAAGTTAAAGAATTTCAAACAATTCACATGTTCGACAAAGCACAAGAATAGTTAATGAAAATAATATTTGTCAAGAAAAACCCTGCTTAAGTTGCAAATTCTAAACACTTTCCTTCTTCATGTTATTATGCATTTAAACCCCTTCAATATTAAGATAATTGAAAGAGTAAGAGAAGTTGATCCCGAATCAATTCAAAACTTTATGGAGAAAGCAAATAATTTAACTCAAAACTTTTATGACCCGTTTAGTTCGTTGATTCGATGAGTAACTTTATGTTTTTACTGTAGCAATTAGGTTCGTTGATTCGATGTGTAACTTTATGTTTTTACTGTAGCTGCGACTATTTCTAGAGCTCTGGCAAAACTTGAATTCTAAATTTGAATCGGTGAGCTGTCGTGTCGTAGCAAAACTTGAATACTAAATTTGAATCGGTGAATGAACATGGTATAAAATATCCCTCGACTTAAAGCAATTTCAAAACTTTCATTAGAAAAAAAAGGTGAAAACCGATTGTTTTGACCCAGAAATGATGTAAAACTAGAGTCTAATCACAGATTACATCACATCAAGACGTGATTAACGAATCAAGAAATAATCCCTCCAAAAAAACATTAATCTTAACATTCCTCAACAAAAATGGATAAAATTCTACCATTTTTCCATGAGAATCAGATCAAAGCACAAAAACACATGCAAGCAATTCTCACAGCAAACAAACAGCAAAAGATTTTTTGATTGCAAGCTTTCGCACAAATCGCAAAGTTACAACCACAAAAACAAAAGCCGAAATTACAATCAGATCCAAGGAAAAGAAAAGAGACCTGAGGAAAAGTGGCGCTCTGGGCCCAGACGCTGCCGTCGTGGCCGATGATGGCCGCGGCGGAGAGATGTTGACCTTCGATTTCGCAGAGAAGATGGTCATCGACGTAAGCTTGCCACGACATCTTCTTCTTCTTCTTCTCTTTAGGTTTTCTCTGCTCTGAATTTTTCTCGTCGGATTTTGCTGTTTGTGTTGCTGAGAAAATTGCTCTGCTCTCTCCACTACTTCTAGCAAAGCGGTGGCGTTGAAATCACGGAGACGAAGAATTTATATTAATTGTTTTTCTTGAATTATGATTTTACTATAATACCCTGCAATGATATTTTGTTCGGGAAATTGCCGCTTTGCCCGTAAATTTCGCATTACCATACGTGCACATTTTTTTTTTTTTACCCTTTCTTTTGTCTTGACTCTTATTCTCTTAAACAATTTATTTTATTTTAATATTTCACAACTCAAATTTAATTATTGTAATGTTTTTTTTTATAAAATTTTAAAATTAATTTTTTATCACAATATTTTTTTTTTCATATACATTTAATTTGAGTTGTGAAAAGAATAATTTAATGTCCAACTCTTAAACATTGTATTGCCCATAGTAAAAAAAAACCCAACATGAGGTTATTAATTTGTGTATTTTTTTCATTTAAAATAAAATTACCTTTCAAAAAATCATCTCGAAAAGTTTACATGAACAAAATTTTACTGTAACATGTATCATTGTCATGTTCTAACAAAATCTCTTATGTTTTGTATGAGGGTTTTAATAGATTGAACCTAAGTTTTGATTTAAATTAGTATTTGTTTGTAAAAATAAAAAAGAATTTGAACCCAACCCAATCAAATTTATGTTTAGTTCAAATCTGGTTCCATGTGATGTTCAGTTTGAACTTATAAAAACAAAATCAACACCCTTCTTGATTTTGACAGATTTGAACCACAAATTTAAATCACGGTTCAAATCTAAATATTCATAAATACATAGATTCTTTTTTATTTATCTCAAAATTTCAATTTGAACAATGGACTATTATGGGCTCGTTTAGTTTGATAATTCGAGTTGAAATGTGATTTCATGTGAGAGCTTTTTATTGTATCAAAAAAGTTAAATGCGACTGTTTTTTAAAACTTTTTACTGCAACAAAACTCGAATTCTAAACTCGAATCAGTAAAATGAACAATACCTATATTTGCTATTGTTTCATTTTCTAATTTTGATGATAATTACAAATATACACGTAGTGACTTCTTATACACGAGTTCAATAAAAAATAGTTTAAATTTGAATTCATTAACGGCATTTAACAATCTATGCAAGTGCTCAGTTTCAGCCATTGGTTGATTAACTCGAGTCTCACCATTGATTAACGACATTACACGACTCGCTTATGTAAGACATATTTGTAAAAGTGAAGGGTTAATAACAACCGAATGGATTGTGTTTTGGATAGGTTCAAAATTAGTGTCATAATTTCTTTATGAACTACTTTTTAGGGATATAGAGTAAAATGACCATCTATAGCTCTTATTTAAATAGATAATTAATTTTTTTAAGTCAGTTTAATAAACTTAAAACTTTGAAGAAACACAATACTTTTTAGGAATATAGATTTAAATGACCCTTGTTGTCGGTCTGTATCAACGAGTAAAACTAAGAACGATTGATCGATTAAGGCTACTCGATCCGTCCTTGATGTAATCCACCTCTAATTAGAACTCCCTCCTATAAGCTATCACCTTGGCACTAAGGGTGGCAATTCATGTTAATGAGTCGTGTTCGTGTCAACTCGTTTATTAATCGTGTCAAAAAACATGAATCCAAACACGATCTATTTATTAAACGTGTTAAAAATGTCAACTCAAACACGATCTATTTATTAATCGTGTTAACTCGTATAACCCGTTTAAATTAATATATTGAATAAATAACTAATATAATAATGACTTATTTAATACGGTCAATACAAGTTTAACATGTTTATTGGTCAATTTATCTTTTCCTTTAAGAAAAATAAATGAATTTTACCTATAAATATTAAAATTCACATTATTTAATATATCATATAAACTTTCATGTTATATCACATATCATTAGATGACAGATGACACATATAATTAATCGTGTCAATTCGCGTCACTTCGTGTTAGGAAGTTAATCATAACCTAACTCATTAATTAATCGTGTCGGTATCAATATGATTACGACCCAAACTTATTTATAATAAACTCAAACCCATTAATTTTATACAAATTTTAAACCGTGTCGTCTTATCGCTACCTGAAATACCGGCCTTACTTGGCACCATCCGCCTCCAATAAACCGCAACTTCAACCGCTAACAAAGCGCCATAGCCTCCCTCAGCATCACGGAGATGCTGATCAAAAAGAAAAGAAAAGAAAAATAATAAAAAAAAAAATCACGGAGACCAATCATGTACCAACGATCACCCCCTCACTATCCATTAGAGACCACTGTTGGAGGCGGGCATCACCTGTGTACCCTCTCGCGCTAAGACACCAGTACTTACCATAGCCAACGGCCTCAAATTGGTCTCAAATTCTTCCGCAATGTCCTGAATCTAAAACCCCATCAAAATAGGTCTCATTTCCAGTTGTCCAACTACATCATGAATATGCCGTTTCTGTTTAATAATTTATTTCTTGTGAAGAAAAAAGATGAGCGAAAAAATAAAATAAAATAGGCAAACAAAGAGCTTAAGCATCTTTATCCTCAGAGACTATCAGTCACTGTCTCGGAGGGGGCTGATGCTTAAAAATAACGTAAAGCTAGAGAATCTCTTTCATAGTCTCACTTTTCTTCTTCTTCTCTTTTTCTTTTGAAACTTTTTTTTATTTGATGACTAAAGTGATTATATTATCTTTTTTAGTACCTAATAATTTGACTAAGATTTGATGCTCACCAATTGTTTCTGGATATTCCAGTTCGCTATGTGGATGGATGTGAATTCGCGGAGGTCTTGTGCTTTAGCAGGGGGGAGGAAAAAAATTTCTTTTCTTAAGTATATTCGAATTCTCAGCAAGCCAAAATGGAGCATAGACAATCACAAAAGGAGGAGGGGACCGCTCGTTCAGTAATATTAACTGGAGAAGTGGTCTACAACTATACGTAAGTGTATCAAATAATGACCCAAAAAAAAAAAAAAAAACCAACCTCTAATATATTATTTTTATTTTTTTAAAAAAAATATAGGATGTGCATATGGATCAAGCAAGCACATCATGAATTCGGAAATAAAGAAAATAATTTATTTGAATGTTATTCAGTTGATATTGTAACATAAATTATGACCATGAAAAAGCTAGTGGATTGAGGTGGAAATGGTAGGAAATGCCCCATCTCCTAGCACTGGCAAGCACAAGCTGCAACTTGCCCTAACAACCCAATTGGAATAATATCTATTTCAACTTGCCAAATTTTCTTTGCTCTCCAAAAATTGCAGATTTTCATATGATTTAATGGTCCCCAATGGAAAGAGAAAGTATAAAATAGTGCACATTCATCGAGAAAGTTCTTTTTCTTTTATAATAATTGATAAAATAACTCGTTTAATTCGTTAATTCGAATTGAGATGTGATTTTATGTAAACAAATTTTACTATAATAAAAAATTAAATATAACTGTTTCTGAGAACTTTTTACTATAGCAAAACTCAAATTCTAAATTTAAATCGATGAAGTGAACAGGACTTCAACATCAGCTTATTTACTTACATTCTACTATTTGTTTCAACGACACCTTCGCAGAAAACAGAAAGCAGATTTCTTTTGTCCTCTCTCTCCTATTGAACAGAAACAGAGAACCAATTGCCACAAAACACAAAGAGACCTTATAAATAAAGAAACTAAAGACATAAAAACAGAGAAAGGTTAAGAAAAGGCTCGAAGAATAGACATAAAGAAAGGTAAAAAGTAATGCAATTAAATAACAACCAAACAGCAAAAAACTGTTTTATGTCCTCCCACGGTTATTGCCTGCAACCTCACAACCATTTGAAGACTTTTCAAGTGAAGGAAATGCAAACTTGAACCAAACAATTAAGAAGATAACCCCCCCCCCCCCCCCCAAAAAAAAAAAAAAAAAAACCCAAAAAACTTTAAAAAAAAAAAAAAAACCCAAAAAACTTTAAAAAAAAAAAAAAAACCCAAAAAACTTTAAAAAAAAAAAAAAAACCCAAAAAACTTTAAAAAAAAAAAAAAAACCCAAAAAACTTTAAAAAAAAAAAAAAAACCCAAAAAACTTTAAAAAAAAAAAAAAAACCCAAAAAACTTTAAAAAAAAAAAAAAAACCCAAAAAACTTTAAAAAAAAAAAAAAAACCCAAAAAACTTTAAAAAAAAAAAAAAAACCCAAAAAACTTTAAAAAAAAAAAAAAAACCCAAAAAACTTTAAAAAAAAAAAAAAAACCCAAAAAACTTTAAAAAAAAAAAAAAAACCCAAAAAACTTTAAAAAAAAAAAAAAAACCCAAAAAACTTTAAAAAAAAAAAAAAAACCCAAAAAACTTTAAAAAAAAAAAAAAAACCCAAAAAACTTTAAAAAAAAAAAAAAAACCCAAAAAACTTTAAAAAAAAAAAAAAAACCCAAAAAACTTTAAAAAAAAAAAAAAAACCCAAAAAACTTTAAAAAAAAAAAAAAAACCCCCCCCCCCCCCCCCAAAAAAAAAAAAAAATCCAAGAATTTTATCGCCAAAAGACATGACTTGATGCTTGACGGATATAAGCCTACAGGCCCTGCTCAATAAGGTAATCACCCAACCTTTCAACAACTATGTTACACTGTCCCGGAGTGACAGGTTCTTCATATATGCCAAATACTAGAGCTTGACCAGTTTTCTTTATGGTGACCCCACCAGACCCCTGCCAATCCAATAAACGAGGGCTTTTAATTTATAACTCAATGTAAAATGAGCGATGTAGTTAGTTTGGGAAAG
>NW_010367534.1:53939-62767 GCF_000414095.1 Morus notabilis | reverse complement strand
GGAAAGAGTATTACAGGGGGAACCGTATAAAAATGATAAAAAAATAAAAAAAAAAAGAAGTGGGATAATGTTGCGTCTTAACTTGGAACCCCCCCCAATAATCCAGTCACGGAAGAAGTTATTTCTTTTTAGAAGTTTAGAGTATTTTTGACACAACAAGGTGCTACATCAGAAGATCTAAAGAACATTTCACTACATAAATTAATCAATGTGCCAATTAAGTATTGTCTAGCTTAATTATGTGCCACTTACATGAGAATTCCTTAAGTTTTAACTAAAATGGAATGAGTTTTTTGAGAAAAGGATACTTTATGAGGAGGATGAGTATGAACAACATAGGGTCCTATTACCTTCTTTCCACGAATGACAGCTCCAGACTCTCCCTGAATTACCATGTACTTTGTGCCCCCAAGGTATAAACCTGTAGGTGCAAGATGGCCAGGTTCCTTAAAATCCTTTTCGATACCATCGACCTCCTGAGGCTTAAGCTGGAAATAGAAAGCCAAAAAAAACATGGTCGATAAATCAGATATCACTAATGATCTCACCAGTCTTTAATTAATGTCCAAGCATTGATACATTCTAAATGCAAGCTAAATAATTTCAGAATGAAAGCAAAGTGCAAGATACAAACAGCTCAACCGCTTGGGGGTTCGATACATACCAGCCGATTCTGAATCAGCTCAACAGATTCTTTAACACCTTTGTTATAAGAAATTCTTTCTCAGTTTAGAAACTGATCAAAAGCCATATTTAATTCTTTATCAGTTTAAAGTAGTTGCAAAATTACAATTTAAAGCTGGAAAGACCTGCAAAACTACAGGACTAGGATTGGAAGACAACCACAAAACAAGGTTCTCATGGATCTGCGGCCAAAAGCCCATAGATCTGAGGAGCTCACTCTTAGGAACTGGCCAAAGCAATGTAAGGACGATCATGAAAAATAACACAACTTCCCCGTAATGTAGGCAAATCCCCGAAAGGACACTCTTGACTCTGCTACAATGAACGTATTCAAACAACCAGGGACACAAAAAGAAAGAATCAGCCACATCAATGGAAGAACGTGAAAAAAAGCTGAAAGCCTGAAACATCACGTTTAGCAAGAGCCTAAACGCGATAAGACAGAGATCTCCCACAAACTTATCTGGATAGATAGCCAACCGCATTTCAGATACTTTATCCTTTGTCATAGTCAACATATTGCATTTGCAATTCTAAGTAGAGCATAATCACTCAGAGCAAAAAAGTAGAGCATAATCACAAAATTAGCCGAACACAAGACCTGTCTAATCAACACGACTTATCGATATGAAACTATCTCAACCAAAACAATGAATCAGGTGCCAATAAATTAGGTGAAACAACGCAACCATCTTGGATCAAAAGAATTACTTAAGGCAGAGATATCTTATATTTGTTAAAGCATTCTTGTATCAATAACAGGCCTTATTGACGGAAATGACGTGATAATCAGATCATGCCTTCCTGAACCCGAAAAAAGGGCCACTCTCAAACTCAACCGCAGACGACAAGACAACTACATTGCCCGAGCGACTAAGGATCCGAAAATGATAAAACCAAATTGAGCCAACAAAACCGAAATGGTAAGATCATAAACACCTTCAGCTAGATCGCAAGATGAAAAGACAATCGATCAGATCAAACACGGAAATTCGAAAAGGATCAAAGAGTCAGCCATAATAAACGCGCAAATCGCGATACAACATCAATCGATTTGATCGTAGCCACAAGAAAACAACACAAAGAAAATGACAAAAAACGAAATCGATCGGGGAAAAAAATACGAAACAAAATCATGAAGAGAGAGAGAACCTGAGGGAAGGAAGCACTCTGAGCCCAGACGCTGCCGTCGACGCCGATGATGGCGGCGGCGGGGAGCGTCTGGCCATCGCCAACGTCGCACATCAAATGGTCATCGACATATGATTGCCACGACATTTTCTCTCTCTTCTCTCTCTAGCTTCGCTTGTGAGTGTCTCTCTTTCTCGCTCTTCCTCTTTGTTCTGGTTTTCTCCTCTCCGCTCTGTTTGTTTGGGAGGGAATTAAATAGCAAGAGAGAAATATGGAGGTGCTTTGAATGAATTATCAAAGTCAGAGAGAGAGAAACAAGTGGGGACGGATCTGCTCTGATTTACTGATTGATTGCCTCTCCACCGTCCATTCAGCTTAGCATTCAGTTTGCACCTTCGTTTTCGGCATTATTTTTTTTTTAATAATATTGTGATCATGATTTCTATTTTCTTACAATGATGACGTGGCAAACTAAACGCTGTTTTCGCTCTGTTTTTCACGATATATTTGCTCTGTTCTCCATTGCCGCGTCCTAATATAGTAATTACGAGATATTTACGAGACTGCCACCCGTTCATTTTGTTTTTTTTTTTTTTTTTTTTTGAAAAGCCGATCATTCTTTCTAATTTTAGCTCCCATGTTTTGTATATTTGTACCTTGAATTTAAATCTTACTTCCTATTTCTAAACTTTAGCAATTTACCAACTAAATTTAGCAATTAGTTCGATAAAAAATTTCACATTCTTACCACGAATATCTCAATTCCCCAAATCTAACAAATTATGGTAAATAAGCCACAGTAAACATAATAGTGCCCAATTTTTATTATATTTGGATTACCATATAACAAAAGGTAATATTTGTGTTTGGATATTGGTATTATTTAATATCTATTGCAACGTATGTGCAATTTTAAAAACATACATTTTGATGTGTTTGCAAGAAAGCAAAATTATGTTTATAATTCCAAAAAACATTATCTGCTATTATATTCTAATTTGCACAAAAAAAAAATTGTGGGGAAAAACTAGATGGGAAATTTTTATAATTTTATGCTGATCAAAATTCCTGAAAATGAAATCAGAATGTTAATTTTTTTGAAGAATACACTAATATAACCATGGAAAGAGTTGCTCGATACAAACTAGTGCATGTCAGAAACATCCAATACTATTCTTTCCAAAAAGAACTTCAAGATTGTGGTTTCCTGCTAAAATGTTCAAAGGAAAATCAGCATTTTGCTCGACATTTAAACAGTTAAGAACCCTTTCTCTTCCAAGAAGAGTAACAAGGTGAAATCAAGACGGTTCCAAGCTGATCGTTACCAGCATTGTCCGCAAAAACAGCAGGCCATATTCGAACCTTCACGCCCCTTTCAGACAGAGCAGAATTAATCACTAAGCCTATAGGACCTTCCCCTGAAAGCCACGCCGGTATTCCTTTCGGGTTGGCTTTGGGTTTGAGACCGGACACTCGGCTGAGCTCCTATCCTCCATCTTGCAACCAGTCTCTGTCTGTGCGGTAATAGTCAAGGAAACTTATGGAAACATGCCCTTTTCAAAAAAGCCAATAATCAACAATAGACACAAATGAATATTATTTCAATTCATCAAATTCACCACTTTGAGGCAGAATATATAATGTGTATACGCATGTAATCAGCTGAAGGTTATTATTATTATTACCCTTTTAACAAAGTTTCACATGGATAAGGACTTGAATATTATATTTTTTCTCCTTTTAAAATGAAAAAGGATACACCCACGTTGGAGTCTTGAGTATGTTCTTTCCACCCGCCAGTGGATGCAACACAGTCAAAAAGTAATAGAGATGCCCGGCAATGATTCCGAGCAGATCCTGCATAATTGGAGAACCGAAAAGGACATCCAACGCGAGCATTGCCCACGGTAGATAAAATGCCTGCAATCATCATTGTTGAAATCCACACATCAGATATTCAGACACCCACCCCGCAGAAAGTTCAAAAAACTGACCAAACCTTTGCATGGGCGTGCTGTGCTGGGCAGTGGGCACATACCTTAAGCGTCACGAGGCCATATATGTTGATGTTGGCACTTGGAAATTCTCGACTCCACACATAGACAAGCATGAATACAAGAGATATCCCTAAGTAGAAGCTCTGGAATATGGGAATGATGGATAAGACCTGGAACACAAAACAAGCGTAAAAGGTGAGACTTGACGTACAACAAATCTAGCAACGACGACAACAACATAAGGTGATATACTACAATGACTGGTTTATACCAAACAAGAAAATCAGAAGGAGAAAAGGAACGATTAGCCTTTTCAATTTTAAACCCACTCCCTCCCCCCCAAAAAAAAATGGGGGATTTCCTTGTTCATTTCACAACTCAAGTCACAATTCGAGTTTTATTACTATAGTGTTTTGTCTCATAAAAATTCAAATTCAACTTTTTTACTACAGTGTTTTTCTCTCACATACACAACTCAAGTCACAACTCAATTTATGATTTGAGTTGTGAAATGAACATACCTACATGATTCAGAATAGTCTGAGCCAACCTAGAAGAAACAGTGCAACAAATCTGCCCTTCAATTTCAAGTGACAGATAAACTTGCTAATGGATACCGATTTATACTCCTACATACCAGTAATGTTAGAGCACCGAATATCATCATCCACAAGAAATCTGCTGTCCTCCGATCAAATGGTCCCTTTTCTAGTTGAACTCCATATCTTGCTCTATATAATCATCAATGTGAAAGAGTTAATTCAGAAAAGATTAAGCTCTCTTGTATATAAGCAGTTAATTTATCTCCAATTCTCACACAAACTATATATTTTTTTAAGTCACAAGCAAGGTATATATGTGCCACAAATAGTAGGCTGAATAAGGGGACCGAAAAGCCATGCTTCTATAGAAGGGCTGACAATTTGCTGCCATGGACAACAAAAACTATAAGGCTACACAAATACTGCCAAGAAAACAGTCTAATAAAACTAACTAGAAATTCCATAAGAAAGCTGGACTTGTCTTTCAAACGCAAACATATAAAAATGAAACAGAAAGATCAAGCTGAAAACCAAACAGAATTAAAAATTTGCCTGTGATCATTAGACCTTCTGATCCTAGAAAACACCCAAACCATATTGCTACGGAACTACTGATAAGGGAAAAAAATAAGCCAAGTTTTACTCACATCATCAAGAGACGGATCCCAAAATTAATGGAAAAGCCACCAAGGAAAAACAAGGTTGTAATCAACCTCCACACCTACAATTAAGGGTGAAATCAAAAGAGAGTTTTACTCATAGTAATAAGAAAACTTAGTGAATAAGCATGCAATGTCTTGATTAAGCAACAAAACACATAATTAACGCCTATCCATACCTGAAAACGATGAAATACATATGGGTAATACAAGGCAAGATCTAACTTATCATAAAGTCCCAGTTGATAGCCCACAGTTGTCAACAGGCACAAGGTCCCATAAGCCTTACTTATGGGCGGCAGTGACTTGTAGTACCTGGACGAAAGAAACAGTAAAGGATTGAAAATTAATATATAAAAACAGCCACAGAACATTACACTCAAAGGTGACGGGATAAATAATAATGAACACAGGATAGAACAGAATGAAGAAATTTGTTCTTTATTAGATATCCTGCTACTGTTTTTATAAGTACTACTGTTTTTATCTCTTCAGAATAGCACAAAAGAGATAATGAGATAAGATGGAACTGATAGATGTATCACAATTTGACTTGTTTCTCAAATTGATGCCTCACACCAAGTCCAAGGCGTTACGGATTAAAGCCCTAACCCTTTACTATCAACACAATAATATGAAAGAAAAAGCAAATAATAACACAATATTTATAGTAATTCACCCTCGATTTCAAAGCTACATCCACCTTCAGCCACCACAGAATTAAGAATAAGATTACAACTTACAAGAGCATCACACAACTCAAGCCTCTCAAACTCTGTTTTTTCCCCCCCAACCTCTCATATCCAAAATCAGAACCCCATGACGGCAACTGAAAATATAAGTGAAAAATCTAGAATAACCTTAAGCTACACATACTTTGGGCCAAGGCTACTTTGGGCCAAGGCAGTAATTAGGCTACACACACCGCACAATGCAGCAATTAAACTAATTTTTTACTCTTTTATTTTGGAGTCTATACTCGATGAAAACTCGAATAGCGAACGAGATATATATACAATGAACTAGACAACTATTTACTCCTCAATGTATAATCATTCTATCTAGAGCCTAAAGAGCAAAAGTTTTCGGTGAAAACGAAGAATTTTCAATACCATATAACTCAATGCAACCAGCCAACCAGGGTGAAAATCATTAAACTCCTAGATAATAGTCACTAATCCCAATTCAGAACTAATTTTGCCACAAACTCCATAAAGGCTGTACGGAGCTAGAATAAATAAATCCACAAATGCAAAAATAAACCAGATTCTAGAAAAGGAAAATGCTTTCTGAGTTGATATAGCAACAATTTGACAAGTTCTTTCTCACAAACAAATATTATCGTCAACTTAATTCCAAAAAAAAAAAAAACCATAACAATTCTTAGTCTACATCATTATTTAGGAGAACCCCATTAACTTTAAAATAATAATAATAATAATAAAACCTTCGTTTTTCATCATCAAACATACTTTTTACCGTCTAAATTTCAAATTACAAGCTATAATTTCAGAAGTGGATGATTATAAGTTTGGTAATTTAGAACTTTATCGAATTCCCAAGTAAACACGAACAAATTATCGATAATCATCGCAATAAATTAATAATAATAAAAGGAAATAGGTTGAATGCGAAAATAAAAATTAAAAAAAAAAAACTGAGGAAGGGAAAAAGGGAATTACTCGCCAGGAGAAGACATATTAGACCCAGATAGATAATTTGAACGAATGCCCAGATTGATTTTCCTTCTTGCTTTCTCGCCTCAGAGAAAATCTTCGAAATTAAGAAAAACGATTAGATGAATTACCGCGCAAGAATGTTTAATAAGGAAGGAGAGAGAGACAGAGAGAAAAAAAAAAAAAAAAAAAAATCTTGTCTGTACGAGTTACAAGTACGACCCAGAAGATTCTCGCTTTGCACGCCTCACCGACTCCGCACGTGCTTATAGATGGTATAAATTTTTAGATTGGGCCGAGGCCCATGTAAATTAAAATGGAACAAAGCCCTTAACGGGCCATTACTAGGCCCAACAAGCTAAATATCTGTGTACAGGTGACCGGAAGTAATTCACCATTATCGAGTGAACTCCAGCGGCCAGCAGTCAGCAATTAGACTACCAGTAGTAAGCAAATTCACGCATAAGACGAATGGTTAAAAGTAAGAGTTTTGTAGGATCAACAGACAAACAAATTTTTTTTTTTTATAGGATAAAACTAACAACTAGTCTTTTTTATGAGCCGGGGGAGCTTCTTAAAAGTTATTCTATCTTTTTGGGTCTAAAAGTTGTTTTTAAAAGGAAAATAGTAGAAAATAGGCCAATATGAAAAGTTTAATAAAATATATAGGCCAATTTTTAGTTATAGAAATTAATAGGTCATAACTTGTCAAGTTATGGTTCATAACCAGATAAGTTATGGATAAATTTGTCAAGTTATGGTTTATAGCCAGACAAGTTATAGACAAAAACTGTGAATAACTTATCAAATTATGGTTCATAACCAGACAAGTTATGGACAAAAATAGTAATTTGGCCTATTTATTAACTTATGTAAACTATTGGCTTATTAATTTTAATTCATCTCAAGTCTTGGCCTAATTCTCTCTTTTTCCCTTTTAAAAGTATTTGGATGATCTGTCAGATTGAATAGATTTTGAAATTTGTACTATATTTTAATTAAGGCATTATAAACTTAATTCCAACACTTTATTGCTTATTAGAAAATTTAAAAGGGAGAAAGAATGAAATAGGCCAAGACTTGAGATGAATTAAAATTAATAAGCCAATAGTTTACATAAGTTAATAAATAGGTCAAATTACTGTTTTTGTCCATAATTTATCTAGTTATGAATCATAACTTGACAAGTTATTGTCCATTTTTGTCCATAACTTGTCCGGCTATGAACCATAACTTGACAAGTTTGTCCGCAACTTATCTAGTTATGGTATATTAATTTCTATAACTAAAAGTTGGCCTATATACTTTATTAAGCTTTTCATATTAGCTTATTTTCTACTATTTATGAATTTAAAAATCATTTTAACCTATTAAGCTCTTGATTCCAAACACTTACTGAAAAGTCACGACTTACTACTAACTAAAAGCAAGAGCTTTGTCAAACAGGCCCATACATTGCCTAGCATTTAAAATTTTTTGCCTCAATTAATATTAGAACATTATATAATGTTCAAAAAAATATTAGAACGCTATATCTATCAGAATAACAATATAATCCCTTACGTAAGTTGATATAAAAAATAATTAAAATAACAATTAAGATCCTAACCTCATTGTTTTTTTTATTATTTTTATAAATATCATAATCTCATTGTTACTCCTCGTGTATGTTCTGCTAAAACACTCGCGCCAAAACATTCACCAAGTATTGAAATAAAAGATTTCTCTTCTACAAAAAAAAAGAACGAAATAAAATAGGATAGTTTTTTGATAGGATTTTCTTATTTCCATCCCAAAATCACTTTTGCTTGTAGCAGAAACTGATTTTAATATTTGATAAATCTTCTCAAAAGTGCTTTTTAAAGAATTTTTCAAGAATCTACTCCCAAAATCAGAAGCAGCCTAAAGACAACTTTAACTTTTAAATTGTGTGAGAATCAATATAATACAATTAATAAAACTTTCATAATACCCATAATACCCCTAATGAAATTTAAAATTTACAATCTTTTCAATCTAAAATTCAGACTCGTAAAATAATATAATATAATATAATAGTAACATTGTAACAAATAATATCATAATTATATTAATAACTCTAATATTATTATATTATAATAATAATATTATATTATAATA
>NW_010367534.1:11064-53658 GCF_000414095.1 Morus notabilis | reverse complement strand
TTAACCATTTAATAATATTATTATATTCTATATCATAGTTATATAATATATTATTTAATAATAGTTTTATTGTATTATATTAAATATAATAATAAATATACATTATAATATAATATAATATAATATAATATAATTATTGTTTTTAATTATTTCATTTATTATTTTAATAATATTATTATATTCTATATCATAATTATATAATATATTATATAATTATAGTTTTTTTGTATTATATTAAATATAATAATACCTATATATTATATTATAATTATATATATTATATTATAGTCGTAATTTTTAACTATTCACATCAATTCAACCTCATAATTTACCAAACGCTATTACGTTGATTTTAAAACCAACACAGCTACTATAATTATAGTTTACCAAACACTTAGCTACTTTTTATAACATCTGTTTTTTCCTTTAATACAGTTAAAAGTAATTTTTTCAAAATCTATAACACTACCAAACTAAGTCTATATATGATAAGTTTTTTACCGTTAAATTTTATTAAAATCACTTCATATTAATAATGTAAAATAAATAATTTGTATCGATATAATTTGAAAATAAAGACTTCTCAACAGTTTATTTTTTCAAAATTTATTAGAGAAATCCTTAAAAAAGATTTCCGACTTTTGTGAAACACTTTCAGTACTTTGTAATGTGCAACTTCATCATCTCGTGCACAAAAATTGATCATCATACGGCGTGGTTTTTGAGGGGTCCTAATTCATAATTGCGAAAAATGTTGTTTAACTAACTTAAGTTTCTAACTTTCTATATATGTTTTTTTTTTTTTTTTTTTTTCCTTGTAATGAAATCAGTTAGAATAATTAGAGAAGTACATGGGACCTCAAACTTGGGTTGTGTTTTGACCACCAAATCCAAGCTTAGCTGGGAAATATATACTTGCGTACCCACCCAGACTATGGCCTCTCTGTCTGCCAACGTCTCGTCGATGTGCTATATGCATTGTTGGCACTGATTTTGCTTGCCTGGATCCTTTTATGGCAACGACTAAGGTCCCGTTTATTTCGCCTATTCGAGTTTAGAATTTGAGTTTTGCTACAGTAAAAAGCTCTCAGAAACAGTCACATCTAACTTTTTTACTACAGTAAAAAGTTCTCACATAAAATCACATCTCAACTCGAATTACAAACTCGAATCAGCGAAGTGAACGGGCCCTAATACACTTTCTCACCAATGAGTTGGTGGTTTGGTAATGACTCTCGTTCTTCTTTTCTCAGAATGAATTTGACGTTTAGTTTGTGAATTTAAAATTAAAAACTATAATATAATTATAAATTATAATTATAAATCAAACAAAACCCTTCAAATAAACATCACCTTATTAAAGTTTAATATTCAAAAACCCCACTTTAAAACATGTTTATCAGAACGTAATGAAATATAGCGAGAAGAGTAGTAGATTTGGACATCATATAGAAGTAGATGAATAAAAATAAAGATAAATTACCTATCTATTGTTTACTTACATGTTAGAAGTGGAATTGGAAACAATTCAATTTCTTTATGGTGTTGGCTTGTTTAGTTCGTTGATTCGAGTTTTTAATTTGAATTGAGATGTGACTTTATATGAGAGCTTTTTACTGTAGCAAAAAAATTAGATGTGACTGTTTATAAGAATTTTTTACTGTAGCAAAACTCGAATTCTAAACTCGAATCGGTGAAATAAACATTGTAACTTACCAATGTGATTATTAAGATGTCCTTCGTATAATTAAATAATGATTGACCAAATATATGAGAATTTTATCAAGAGTATATAAGTAACTTCGATATTCGTTCCCCATAGCTACTTAGGACTAATAACAAAGAAAGTGTAAGAATTTACATCTTATATATGTGTGGCTCATTTACACTTACCTTTTTTTTTTGGTAACTAAACACGTGATTAAATGGGAGATAAAAATGCTATTTTTATGCATTCTATGTGAAGTAAACACACCTTATGTTTGGTTAATAGACTATGCAATGTTAGACATCTAATAGGGAGTGAAACAAAGATCGTCATTTTAGTAGAACAAGATATTCCATCGATGGGTCTTAAGATTTCTACCTTAATCTAAAAGGACGGGGGACAGGAGGACATCTATGAACTTTTTTTTTTTTTTTTATTCAGCAAAAAAACTAAAAAATATATTAAAAAAAAAGCAAAGAAAAGAGTCTAATACTAGAGGTGAGCAATCATCCTTGGTTCTTAAGCAAGCCCTTCTATATATGTCACTATGATGTTCTTTCTGGTCCAGCCAACTAAAATTCTTTTTGAGACGGAAATACAACTAGGATATATGTTGTCCTTGTAGCATTAATTACTAGTTTAATTTGCATTTTAATGTTTCGTGTTCTGTTTTAAAGTTTTATGTGTCTGTTCTTTTGTGATACGTGTTTTAGTCATTTTCTAATTTAAGAGTACTACGTACAATACTCCTTGCAAATGAGACTACTTGTGACTTTCTTCCAATTGTACGTGTAATAAATAGCATAATATTGCTGATTAATTTTATTCTCTATTCTCCCCCTTTGTAACCGGTGAATATATTACGGACCCGTTTAATTCGTTGATTTAAATTTTTAATTCGAGTTAAGATGTGATTTTATATGAGAACTTTTTATTATAGCAAAAAAATTAAATGTCACTGTTTCTGAGACTTTTTACTGTAACTAAATTCAAATCGGTGAAATAAACGGAGCCTGCATAATTCTATTTAGTGGGGTTTGAAGGAATGTTGGTCTCTCCCATATTGTCAACCGTTTCAACTAACAAGTAGCATTTTTTTTCTTTCCTAAATTTATTGTGAAAACAAAAAAAAAATGTTAATCCATAACAGAACACATTTAGATTAGGGATTTTTAGACTGAGACCCTTCGTTTTGTCCAAATTACATAGACACTCTTTTAATCAAAACATTTTACGTTAACATCCTTTAAGTTAGATACCCTCATTGTTGTCAAATCTGATGGAAAAATATAGTTCAACTGTTATTTTTTAAAACTTCTAAAATACCTACCCCCAATGCATTAGAAAACGATCTCGATGTAGGGCCTAAAAATAACAGTTTTGCCCTTATACATATTGTCAATAAAAATGATATTAAGTCATTTTTTGACATATCTCAATTAGTACTTGCACTCTTATGGTGAAAGAATAACAGTATCAAGGGCTAAAATCAATGCAACAAATAGATTGGCAAATGAAATTGTCAGAATATTTTAAACTTGAGGGGGAGTTAATATTTAAGTTGAGCCGTTCAATTCAATTCAAACTGCATGCTTACCAAACACTTATTTAGACTGCGCTCGATGTTCAAATTGAGTTGAATTAAACTAAACCAATAAAATAAACGAGTACTTGTCATTTTACCCTAAAAGTTTCTGTAATTTACACAAAATACACGATATATCAGTGTAGTTCTTACTTTTAATCATACTTTTGTCTATTTACAAAATTTTACCTGTCAATAACCGAAAAATGACAACCCCCACACTAGAATGATTGTTATGTGTATATAAATATTATATTTATGAAATCATGACCACAAAAATCTGAATATATATGTATTTTTTTTATCCAAAACAGATTTATCAAATACGATGTATAAAAAAGAAAAAATAGTTGGACCACAATACTTTTTTTTTTCCCCTACAAAGCGTGAAGGAGTAAATTAAGCCAAGAGGTTGGCTTCGTTCTCACATAAAAACAAAGCAAGCAGAGCAGACGGGGAAGTGGTAATCGAGTTTGTAAGGGAAAAAAAAATATGTTTTGATAGCGTAGCAAGCCAACCAGGATAATTGTTGCAAACCTAACCCTTTATAATAATCATCTTTCTATTTTTAACCTCCTTAATAATAATTGTCATTTTATCAGAACAGATCAACTTAAATAAAAGAGGCATTACTGAACAATGAGGACAATATCGATTTCACATTAAATTTTAAGGGTCAATTTTAGAAAAATTTCTTCACAATACTGAAAAAATGATATGCCGATTTGATTTTTGTTTTTAACCGTCTAATTTGTATATAAATTATTTATTCTGCATACTTTTTATTTTGATGTGAATTTAATTAAATCTAACCGCTAGAAATATGCACTATTGATAGCAGGCCTTACTAAAGAAAGACTCTTTTTTTTTTTTTTTTTTTTTTTTTTTCGTGTGCTAGTCACAAGCATAATGGGATTTTGCAAAATGAATGAGATTACCAAACAATAGGAAATGGTGTGGCAACACGCTTGTTCCCCACGCTCCGATCACACAAACGAAATGATATGGGCCATCCTTATTCATTTAACCAAATTTAGAGGGCAGAGAGAGAGAGAGAAGATAAGGTTAGACTAATGATAATGATTTTATACAATGAAGGTCATTTCATTCACCGGCCAATTATAGAAAAAGGAAGCTAAACCATAGCAAGACAATAGAGAAACTATCATTTTTTAAGGCTTCCAAAAAAAAATACATTATCTTAAATATATATATATATATATTAATTCACCTATTAATACGACAGCAATATGTCATCCTGATGGATGCGGTGGTCATATGATGTGATGTATGTGCCATGGAGAGATAATACAACTATGGAAGATCTCAAATTGTTTACGCACGTGCATTTAGAATAAAGATCCGTATCATAATTCAGATTATAATTTGTGACTCGTTATAAGATTTTTTCTCATAAAAAAGTATATATAAATTGAGAATAGTTCTGAATCATGATTCTGAATTTATAAGCTAAACGTCCTCGTTTGAGAGGAGATAGGGAGAAAGAAGGATGGAGAGTGAGTGTTTGAGGGATAGAGAATGTGAAAAATGGAGAGATTATAATAATTTTTTATGTTGTTCAGTAAGAATGAGGGACAGTTGAAATGATAAATGATAGTTTTTTATTTAATCACTATATTGTTAATAGTTTTGAGTAGATTAGTTGGATCATTCCATCAATAGAAAGATTTAAAATGGCGGGTCTGAAGAGAGAATCTCTCCCTCTATCTCTCCTTTTAACTTTTTTTCTCCTGCTTACTAAATAAGAGATTCACCCTTTCTCTACTTTCATCTCTCTCTCCTTCTTACCAAACATACTCTTAGTTTGTTTATAGAAAATTTGTGTAATAAAATAACGTTTACAGTTATATTAAGAAGGGTTTAGATAAATTTCCAAAACTGATCTCTATTATCTTGTTGGGGGTGGTCTTTTTCATTATGTTTCTCTCTAAAAATAAAGTGACCCAGAAACTAGCTCATGTTACTTCATTGTCAATAGATGATTTATAAAAAGCTAAACATAAAAAAGAAGTCCCCTGAGCGCTTAGCTCGTGTGGGTTTAAGAGTTTTCATTGTGACGAAGAGTCTGTGTGTTTCTCGTTTGATTCGTATTTAAGGAAGAGGCCAATGGGGCTTCTTGGCAAAATCCTGACTCGACGACCATATAAACATAAGAGTTTCACGTCTCTCATGAAAAGTCTGTGGCGGATGGGGAAAGATCAGAGGATTCGCAATGTGGCGCCGGACACTTAGGGCCCGTTTGATAACGATTTTGTTTTCAGTATAAAAGTAAAAATGAAATTGTTTTAAGAATTATTTGAAACCGATTTTAAAATTGGGTTTGGTTAGTTTTTTAAGAAATTATTTTAAATATAATAAAAAAGTAAAATCGTGTTTAGTTATAATTATTAATTAATATATTATAACATTATTGATAAGTACTAGAAAATAAAAACAGAAAAGGGAAAAACAACTTTCAATCATTTTCTAATTCCTTCATAAAAATCACTCACTTTTTTTGTTTGTTTTCGTTTTTATTTTCAAAACATTTACTAAATAAACACAGTTTACAGACCATTTTTATTTCAGTGTCTTTAAAGACGTGTAAAAATATTTTCAAAAACAATTTCAAACTAATTTCAAACGCATCTTTACTTTTTTCCTTTCACTGGTAAGAGGGAACTTGAGAGGGTTTTATCAATGGAGCCGTGGACTTTCAACAATGCTCTTATCGCTCTGAAAGAAGTTGATGGGGTCAATATAGGTGATGTTGGGGAATTTCGCCATACTCGCTTATGGGTTCAAGTTCACAATCTGCCTTCTGAGGGAATGATTGAAGAAATTGGTCAGATTATTGGTGATGGTATCGGTGTGTGTGAACGTGTCATGACTGATAAAGATGGTTGCTGTATTAGTCTCTATATGCGAATTAGAGTCCTAATTGATATTACCAAACCTTTGTGGCGGGGTGTGAGGATCCGGTTAGGCGAATCCGGACATATTGCAGACACGAACCCTAAGTTTTGGTTTTACTAGCTCTATGAATAATTTTTGCAGACACGAACAGATTGCGAATCCGGATGTTAGCTACTCATACTTTTACTAGCTCTATGAATAAATTTTAATTAGATTCAATATCAACTTTTATTAGTCGTGTTGTGCGTAACGATATTATTCGTGATTAATATATGTTTTCTAGTTTTCATTAAAAAAAACATAGATGACTTATGTTAGCTCGAAAAGGAGCTCCAAGTACAAATGTCTCTTTTGAAAATGTGGGCATGGCTCAAAAAATACAATTACCTCCTGTTGACTTAAAATAACAATAAAAAAAGTGACAAATGGTATTTTCTCAAAATGTTCAGGTTTAATTTTTTTTCTCTCTCAAAATGTTCAGGTTTAAATCTTGGTAGCTCATAAGGATGAGGACGGGACCACAACAATAATCTCATTAATTTTTCTGATTGGCGAAGGAAAAAGAATAATAACATAACTAGCACAATGTCATTTTCTCCGATCCACTACCTAAAAACAAAGGAGTGATAAGTAACATGCAATAAGGAAATGCTGCACGCCACATATCCTTGAGAGAAATGTACCTCTAGTATTTTCAGATACATCTTAATTAGTAATATAATTATTTCGTATTGTCGACATTTTAATAAGTAAGATGTGGTAATTTAGCAACTAACGTCATTTTCTATTCACTAACTAGCTAAAACAAAAGGATGATTAGTAATAAGTAACTAAGCAAGGAATAACTTTACGCTACATAGTGGAATACTACCTAATTACATGATTTGTTAATTCTATATTTCGATAATTTAAGGTCAAATGCATCCAAACCAATCATAAGTTAGATATGTGTTAGCTTTCTTTTCTCTTTTACAAAAAAGGAGGAAAATTAAATCAAAAGCTAGTTGGTAGGATGGAAAAATGATTGATTGGCAGGTTGGATAGGTGATTATCTAATAAATTATACCTTTATTTCCTTTGAGCTAATTGTTGATGCATGTGGTAAGGATTGATCTTGAGGATAAAATACTTAAATTCTTAAGCTTTATACTTGATATGTACATCAAAGATAATTACAAAAACAAATTGTAAATGAAAACATAGCATATGAAAATTGGTTGACAGTGGAGCATTTGCATTTCTTTAATGCACATGCATGAACCTTTATATGGATTTCCTTGTCTTTTATTTATTTTAAAAGTTGGCATAATCGCATCTTTTAGTGAGGAAAAAAACAAACGACGACAATAACATATCAAACTTCATGTTTCATAGTTCAGATTTTTTCAAAATCAGAAAAAAGAAAAAAAAAAAAAAACAATGTCTATTCAACCACCCTGTCACATGATCAAAGTCTCCTAGCTAGCATACGAAATTTTGATTTCAATTTTTTAACTCTTATCTAAAGAAAAGAAAAGAAAAAAGTTTATTTACTTGTGGCCTTTCAAATTACAAGATTATGATAGTAATATTTCTACTTTTTCATAATTGGACTATTAGTCTTTTCATTTTAGGTAATTTGTACAGATGATCCCTAACTTCTTTAGTTAATGATAGTTTAGTCTTTAATCTTTTTTTTAGTAAAATGACTCTCAACCTCTTTAAACGGGTACAATTTAGTCATTTTCGTTAAAGCCCGTCAAATTTTTAACAGCACTTGTCACGTGACCCTTTTACGAGGGTTATTTTCGTAAAATCATGAGTTTCTTTTTTTTTTAAATAAATTGAAAACTAAGGCCCCATTCATTTCGCTGATTCGAGTTTATAATTCGAGTTTTGCTACAGTAAAAAGCTCTCACAAACAATCACATCTAACTTTTTTGCTACAGTAAAAAGCTCTCACATAAAATCACAGCTCAACTCAAATTAAAAACTCGAATCAGCGAACTAAACGGGCCCTAAAAATATATCTTTCTCCCTCTTCCTGGGTTTGTGATTTGCAGAGGCGGCCCCTTGCCTCAATCGAGTTCTCATGGCCAAGCACTTGCTTAATGCTTCTGTTGGTTGTTGTGATATGTCTCCTAGGAGTAAGAGAAGCTTCAACTGGAGTCAATCTTGGAGTTTTGGCAATCGTTGAAAGTTTTGTTGTTACTGACTTCTCAATGTCATACTCGTCATGGAAACTTCCAATGGATACTTCACTGAACTTATGTTCCAAAAAACTTGGGAATCTTTGCGCCATCTTGGAAGAACATGATGAGTCTTGCTCAGTTCCAGATATACTGAGATTTAAGGTCTTATATGTAGTAAAGAACGACATGTAAGCGTCTCACTCGAAGCTTCTTCTAAGATCTAGCTGCACGAGCATCAATATCGTCCTTTATCAGAGGCTCATAAGAAGAAGAGAGATGCTCAAACCCTAGACATGGAATACCAGAGATCGAACAACTTCCAAAGGTTTAATCCGATTGAAACCACAGTCAAACTATAGAACGGAAACGAAAGAGATCTGAGAAAGATGTGATTACCATGAATGTCTGTCTAGGGGCGGCAAGATTGTGCGGCGTGAAATGGGTTTCCGCCTTTTGCTCAAAAGGAGCATCAGGAAAAAAAATCACCCATTGGAGGTCAGATCATCAGGGATGGGGCTCGTCAGGTCTGGCCTGGTCGGCGATGAGGCTCGCCGGAGGTGGAGACGAGGGAGAAGAAGGCCATGGGTTTGAGGTTTTGATAGCATTTTTATCTTTTAATTGAAAAAAGAATGCACGTCATGCTCACATACGGGAATCTGTTAGAAATTGGATAAAAATGACTAAATTACACCCGTTTAAAGAGGTTGGAGGTTGATTTGTTAAAAAAAATTAAGAATTAAACTGTCACTTACTAAATAAGTTGATGACCATTTATACAAATTACCCTTTCATTTTCTTTTTAAGGAATTGTAGACTTGTTAAAAATGCTTATAAATATATCTTATGTCCAATTTATTGTTTTGTACAAAAAAAAAGAGTCCAATTTCTTCCAAATTTTGGAGGTTTATTAATGAGATAACAACTGCAGTTGATTGTCAATTGTGCTCGTCAAATTGTAAGATGGGTTAACACTTTATTTTTTGAATTTTGTTTCTAACATTTGTTGTCTCTAAAACGTATTTGTATTTGAGACTCAAAAAGTGTCAAGTTTTCGCAAAATGTATTACGTCGTTACCAAAAAAGAATGTTTTAGCAATTAGACAATGCTCGAAACAGTTGCGTGATGATATTCCTGAAAGTGGGTCTTTTATGACACGTTTAGTTCATAAGTTTAGAATTATGATTCATGATTTTGATTTTTAAAATTTAAATTTTTTGTGAGAGAATGACATTGTAGAGAATAAAAAACGGAGACATTGTAGAGAATCAAGAACGGACCCTTGAAACAAACATCTCATTACTCTATTATTACCCTTAAGTTTACTTGTTAAATTTTGAATTAATCTCACTTAATCTATTATAGTAGAATGTATATTAAAAATATTTTTTCATTTGTTTTCAACATAAATTTTAAATAGAAGAAATTAAATGAGATAATTTTTTTTGTCCTTTTTAACAGAAATTATAACAAAAAGGATTAAGTGAGATTAATTTAAAATGTATGATATTTGTCGCTTTTAATAAAAATTCTAACAAAAAATATTAAGTGATATTAAGGTATGTTTATTTTACATAAGAGAAAAATACTGTAATAAAAAAAATTAAATTTAAATTTTTATGAGAGAAAATATTATTGTAATATGATTTGAGTTATAAAATAAAACTTTTTAAAGTTTATATTATAGGGATAAAATTAAAACGAGCATAAAGTTCGAGGATGACAAGAAAAATAAATAGAAAAAGCATAAGAGACAAAGAAAGAACGATTTTTGCTCCCAAAAAAAAAGAAGAAAGAAAGGACGATTTAAGCGCCGTCAAAATACAGCCGTCAAAAAAGGCTTTTTTGTTTTTTTTTGTTTTTTCCTTCTCTCAGCAGCAAAAATCCTCAGTTCAGCCAAAGCACAGACCTTGCATTGCATGACAACGTGGTGACAGCCTTTTCCTAGCTGTCACGACCCCACTTCTCCACTATCTTTTTTTTTTTTTCTCTCTCTCTTGTTTCCTCTTTCGTTTTCACTTTATCCCAAATTCCCAATGTGTGTGTGTGTTTTTTTAATCTCTCCGATATATAAAGATTTATTTTATTTTATTGATTTAAATTTAAAATTTAAATTATATTATAATAAAAAAATTTTAAAAATAATTACATTTAATTTTTTTACTATAATAAAAAAATTTTATATAAAATAATATCTAAACTCAAATTAAAAATTTAAATTAACGAATTAAACGGGTTTAAAAAATAAAAGAAAAGAAAAAGGCGACAAGATTGCAAAATACTGCTCTTTGTGAATTATTGAGAACAAATGCTGCATGTCACTGTAACCACCACTATTTGAACATGTACTTATAACTCTAATAGGATGCAGCATGCACTTAAATTCTCAGGCATTAGATGAAAAAAAAAAAGTGATATCGTTCTTTAAAATGTTTTCAACCAATAACTCATTATATTCTTGTGTTCGTGTAAATATTTAACACTTTAGTTTACTCAAATATAACGGTTAATGTTATATGTGTTGCATTTCCTTTTTTTAATGCTACACTTAAATAATCTGAGTGTTACAAACACAAATGAATGATATTATACAAAATGTAAAAAAATAAATAAATTACATTTATTAGACTTTCTGACTGCCGGACTTAAAGACATTTTTTATATATATTTTGCAGGTGAGTTCTTTCTTTCTATCATTTAATTATTATGAAAAATTAAGATGCAAGTAAATCTCAAAAGTTATTGTTACAATTTTTTAATTGTAATTACAAGTATAATTTAATGCTAAATTTCATAGCTAATTCTATTATCTCCCACCCTTTCTGAAGAGTACATGTAAAAAACGTAAAATTTACCATAATTTTTTTTTTATGGTAGAATGTACCATAATTTTCACCGTACGTACTTTCTAAAGAAATGTATTTCTCTGAGCATTGAGAAAGAATATCCAATCCTCGATTTATCCCCACAATCCGAAAACAAAAGTAGAAATAAAAAAATAAAAAAAATAAAAAGAACAGAGGAAAGAGTAGTGAGATCAGAGATATAAAGAGGAAATGGCCAAAATAACTAACGACATAAAAGTGAAAACCGAAACGTTAAAAACAGCAGCCGACATCCATTTTAGACTCCATGAACAAGTAATTCACAAACAACATAGACATCCTCAAACCTCTCCATTTCCCACTTCTCTCAAAAAAAAAAAAAATCAACAAAAAAGAAGAAGATCAATGGATCCATGTCCATTTGCGCTGCTAATAATAGAGTCACTGGCACTGAAGCTCCCACAGGCGACTAGACCGGCCGGTCCAGGAGTCCACCCATCAGCCACGCCCTGCTTCTGCAAGCTCCGCCTCAACAACTTCCCTTCCCAGACGGCTCTCCTCCCTCTCTCCACCTCCTCCGCCGCCGACTCTTCCCCCGACTCCGCCACCTCCTCCGCCAGCTTCCACCTCGACTCCGCCGCCATCCGCCGCCTCTCCTCCCGCCGCCACCTCACCCTCCGCCTCTCCGTCTACACTGGCCGCATGGGCCGCACTTGCGGCGTCTCCTCCGGGAAGCTCCTCGGCCGCCTCCACGTCCCCCTCGACCTCACTGGTGCCGACTCCAAGCCGGCAGTTTTTCAGGCCGGGTGGATGAAGCTCGGTGGAGACGCCGCCAGGCTGCACATCGTCGTCCGGTCCGAACCGGATCCTCGTTTCGTGTTCCAGTTCGGCGGCGAGCCGGAGTGTAGCCCAGTGGTGTTTCAGATTCAGGGGAGCATACGGCAGCCCGTTTTTAGTTGCAAGTTTAGCGCCGACAGAAATTCAAGATCCCGGTCAGCAATTTAATTTAAAATTAATTTGTCTTTTTTTTATGGGTAATTTAAATGTTAACTCTCAAAGAAATACTATCCAAATTCTTAGATGTCACACTACTGACACTGAATTTTCTAAACGTTGCATTAATGTCATTTAAAAGTTAAAAAGCGTTAAAGCACCATCAGTATTAAACATCACTTTTTTTTATAAAAAAAATCTTGCTTATAGGCCTCGTACTTCGGAATCTACTTTTATTAATTGATCGGTGTTTTATAGCATTATTCTTAAAAATTTGAGGAGTAAAATGAGATAAAATAGTATTTTTCGAGGTAAAATTGAAACTAATCTATTTTTTTATCGGATATTTAGCATTGTTCTTTACTATACTCTGTGTTCAGTTCACTTGCTTTGGGTTGGTAATGGTGGACAGTGTCATTTTACACAGTTTAATTTCTATTCTGGTGGAAAATTTACTTATTTGTTTTCCTTTAATTTTCTTTTTCTTCTTATTTTATTTTTCCTTTTTTGGGTGTGGATTACGCAAAGCGGTCGTCAATTTTTCTTAGCTGGCTTTATCGACCAATCCACATGCCTGGTTGGGCTCTTAATAGCATAAAGTTTTGCTTCAGTTTTTACGTTTCATTCATGCAAGTTTGCACTTTTCATGTGTCATACTTTCGTGGTCGTTTTAAAGATTTTTTGGTTAATTTTTGGTTTGTTTCGCTCACCATTGGGGGAAAAATTAAAACATGACATCAAAGTCATATATCATAATGAAGGAGAGTGCTAGTTTTTGCTTGCGATAGTGATTTTAGGCCTTCTTTTCTTGTTTTATGACTTGTGTTCAGCATAGTTGATGAGTCCCTATCGGCCTCCTATCCACTAATTAACATTTTTTTTTTTTTTTTTCAGAATCGGTAACGTTTCATCTGTTTTGCTTTTTCTTTTTGTGTACTTCCACTCTGGCCACTTTAATTACTTTGCTTGACACAGCATTTTCATTTAGGAATCAGTTTTTTTTTATATATATGTAAAAAGAAAAAGTCACAAATATCTTAGGTCGGTGAAACTAATATTATCTTGGTAGGATTTGTCTCTTATTTATCTTCCCCACATTGAAACTTTTTCAAGAATCTTAAACAGATGATCTGATGCATATGATTCGTATCTGCAAGTTCTGATTTTGTTCACTCACTGTTTTTAAATTCTTATATGCAAATGTCGTGCACTTTATATCAGTGTGTCATACCAATAATTAATTAGATTTAATTGAACCCCAACTGGAAGGCAAAAAAAAAAAAAAAAGAACAGAACAATGTGTCAGCCACTTTCCCATATATATGTGAGACAAATCTCTCTAAATTGTGAACAGAATGACCACAATTTAGAATCCCTTCCCATGTGCAAGGCCAACTTCCATAGTTTGACATTCCTAATTATTTTCATTAATTATTCTTTTCCTAAATTTACAGATAAATTGTTAGACTATAGCTCCAACCACATTCATATCATTAAATTATTTTTGTTACATAACCAACAAATCAATTCAGATTCTCATCTTGTCTGAATTCTTCCAAAAACAGATCACTTCCATCAGATTTCACCCTCAACAGCAACAATAGAGGGTGGACGAGGACCTTCTCAGGCGAGAGGGAGAAGCCCGGGAGGGAAAGAAAAGGCTGGATGGTTACAATCCACGACCTGTCGGGCTCGCCGGTGGCGGCGGCATCGATGATCACCCCCTTCGTGCCGTCCCCGGGGACAGACCGCGTGTCCCGGTCCAACCCCGGCGCGTGGCTCATCCTCCGCCCCCATGGCTTCTCCCTCAGCAGCTGGAAGCCCTGGGGCCGCCTCGAGGCCTGGCGCGAGCGCGGCCCCGTTGACGGCCTCGGGTACAAGTTCGAGCTCGTCGTCGCCGACGCAAACCACTGCGGCCCCACCACCGGCAACATCCCCATCGCGGAGGCCACCATGAGCATGAAAAAGGGCGGCCTGTTCTCCATCGTGAATTCCAGTACGAGATCGCCCGTTAAAGGGTTCGTCATGGGGTCCACCGTGGAAGGCGAGGGCAAAGTGAGCAAACCGGTCGTCCAGGTCGGGGTTCAGCACGTGACGTGCATGGCCGACGCTGCATTGTTCGTCGCGCTCTCTGCCGCCATTGATCTCAGCATGGACGCTTGTCGTTTGTTCTCGCATAAGCTGAGGAAGGAGCTTTGCCACGACGACCATGATTACTTCTCTTAAATTATAAAAAGTAGTAATAGTTTTGCTGAATTCTCATCTCGTTCTGATCTGATCTGATCTGATATGGTCTGATCTCCCCTGTTGCTGTGATAGCCAAATTATGGTTTGAGCGCAGAAAATAGATATACACACACATATATATATATATATATACATGTGAATTCTTTGGTTCTTTTTCCCTCCTTTGATTCTTTTGGACCAGATTTTTGTCTCATTTTATTCGGGAGTCGTAGTACTAGAACTGTGACGAAGTGTGGCCTCTGTTCTGGGTTTTGGGTGTTGGAGAGTGAGAGTGGCTTCGTGGTTTTGATTCTGCGATAGTAGAGTAGAGTTTTTTGTCTTTTGATTTTTACGTTGTATACTTGGGAGATTTTTTTTTTTTTTTTCGTTTTTTTGTTTTCTATAAATTATATTCATATGTACAAGTCTAAAGCTTACAATATCAAATGTACAGAGACTGGGAAATGTGAATTAGCTGTTTACATTTGTAAGTTGTAACGATTGCTTTTATCTTTTATTTAATTCATGTGCTTCCAGTGTATTTGAATTTCCCATTTTCTTCTTGTCTGGGTAACTTCGTAGGCTTTATTAAAAAAAAATTAATATAGATATATATAGATGAGGTTTTTATGGTTATGTTTTCATTGATAATTATCATTAAATATAAAAATCTAATGAGGTGATAAAAAACCAGTTATATATATATATATATATATATTTTATGGTGTTTCAACTTTTATCTTCCTTTTTACTTTGTGATATTTGGACTTTAAAATGATTTCAAGTGTACGCACGACTGCATGGGTGTATATACGTGCGTGCATGTGTATGGAGGGCTTATGAAATTGAGTGGTATTACTTTCTGTTCAAAAATTTTGGGGTCTGATTGTATACTTTCATTTTTTTGTTTCTCTCTTTTAACTTAAAATGATCTTTTTTTTAATGTATTTATACTACCAAGGTGATTAAAGAAGACAAACCCATAATAAAAGCAGGATTTGTGTTTTAAGAAAAAAAAAGGAAGTAAATAAGATTTGGTGCAAAAAAAAAAAAAAAGAAGTAAATAAGATTTGGTATTCAATATATCAGATTTTGGTAATCAACTAATCATCAAAACAAGCTCCCTCACAAAGAACATAGAATTGAATAATTTATTCCTCTTTTAATGGAAAACAAAAATCAGCAACTGAGTCCAATTCCTTTTAAATTTGTTTTTTTTGTGCTCTAATTTCAATTGAAAAAAAGAGACAAATACTCTTTAAAATGCACCATTTACATTTGATTAATATCATTTAGTTAAAAAACTTAGTCAAAAGAGTATTAATCAAGAGTAAAATGGTAAAAATCTTATAACAATGTGTTCAAAGGTGAATTCACCAATATTTTCATTTCAATTTGGTCCCTAACATTTACCCCTTATTTGTAGATTGGTCCCCAAAATTTTTTATTGACATTTAAATACCCAACCAGCCAACCTTCTTATTTATATTGGACAGTAGAATGCAAAATTGCAAATGAACTTTCCGCTAATAGCTGTTTACACTCACAAATGACTATATTAACTTTTATTTTTAAAAAAAAAAATAAAAGTCGTATTTCTTTGCTAAAAGAAAAGAAAAAACCAAAAAATAAGGATTGCACGATACATGAGTGCATTTAGAATTAATTTTTACTTATCTTTAAAAATATTTTTACACGTTTTTTGAGACACGAAAATAAAAAGGTATGTAAATCGTATTTGTTTAACAAATATTTTAAAAATAAAAATAAAAAACATAAAAAATAATTTTTATGAATGAATTAAAAAAACGGTTAAAAGTTATTTTTTTAATTTTTATTTTTTAATACTCAATAATAATATTATAATATATTAATTAATAATTATAATCCACTACGATTTTATTTTTTTATTATATTTAAAATAATTTTTTTAAAAATCAATCAAATGTCTTTTTAAAATAATCTCATTTTTATTTTTTATTAAAAATAAAATCATTTTAATGCGTTTTTTGTTTTTTTCTCACTCCCCCAACAGTCACAAGTACTTCTAGCCGTCGGATGAGCCAGACAACAATCAAGATAAGCCAAAGATCACCTGAGATTCATTTTATGCGTTGACCGATCGTCGTCCACAGAAAACGTATAAAACGCCGCCGTTTACTTGAGTCGTCATTCGTCACAGACATCGTTTAACATGAAAAATACCAGTTTCTCGCCAAAGGCCTAATCGTTCTCTGTCTCCTTCTCTCTCTTCCTCGAAAACCGGGAGAAAATCTCTTCGCTTCTCTCCCCTCGAAGAAGACCTTTCTCGGTTTTCCCTTTCAATGGCGGCCTCCGATCGATTCTCCGTCCTCGCGATCCTTTTCCTCTTCTTCCTCGGCCAAATCCCCAATGCTTTGCCCCAAAGCATCATCCAAATCTCGCCGAGGAACCACCGCGTCTCCGACCAAGACCTCCTCTACTGCGACAGCTGGAGATTCTCCGTCGAGACCAACGACGCCGGATTCTGGCCCACCATCCCCAAGAGGTGCGAAAACTACGTCGAGAACTACGTCACCGGCGATCGCTACCGCTCCGATTCCGAGTTCGTCGCCGGCGACTCTCTCGCCTTCGTTAGGTCTCTGCAGATGAACGACGACGGGAAGGACGCTTGGATTTTCGACATCGACGAGACTCTTCTCTCCAATTTGCCCTATTACGAGGCTCACGGATTTGGGTAAGCTCGAGAACGATTTCTAGCCGTTAAATTGTTTTGCTATATAATGTCGAATTATTTTGGAAAAGTATTTGTCGTGATGCGAATTTGCTGTCTAAGGGATGGTCCATGTGATTGAACCGCCATTGGTAAATTGAAAGGACCAATCAAAGCTTGACGCGATGAAATGTCGCTTAGGAGAAATAGTGTTGTGATGGTGATTTTTAGTTTATGATTTTGAAAACCAATTATTGGGTGCGTACAAGATTACTTTTTTTTTTTATGTTTTCTCTTTTGCCATTTTGACGTTGTAAGAAAGTTAAACTCAGTGAACGTTTATGATTCAGAATAATAATTTAAAATTATTTTTAATTTATTAGTATTTTTTATGAGAAAAATATTAAAATGAACAGTGAATTATAATCCGAACTATGACACGAATCTTTATTCCAAACACAACATTAAAGATAGGACCATAAAACTTGATTGTTTCCTCGTTTAGTAAAGATTCTTTGTGCATTGTGGATGTAAGATAAAAATGTTGTTTGCTTCAAATCCTAGAATAACCACTTGGATTTGGATCTTCATATGATGTTTGTTTAGTCCCAGCTAGATTCTCCTATGATTTGGAGTTATGTGCATTTTAACTCTTGGAAAAGTTGGGTTACGTCTTTGTTTGTTTTATGGACTTTGATAGTTACTTTACTTCATGGATGTTGATTTCAGACTTTTAACAAATACAACAACAATAAATCTTAATCCCAATTTAATTGGAGTCGGCTATATGAATTTCACTTTTCCGCGCAGCTCTATTTGAAATTAGACTTTCCTGAAGACTTAGATGTAGAATGTCATTTCTAACTACTTCGGTCCACGTAATTCTTGGTCTACCCCTCATTCTCCTAGTATTAGGTATAAAAATATCATCCCAAACACGAACTGATGCTTCTAGCGGTTTACGTTGGACATGCCCGTACCACTTCAAGCGGTTTTTCTGCACCTTATCTTCTATTGGTACTACACATATTTTACTACGAATAACTTCATTTTTTATGCGATCAATTTTCGTATGGCCACTCATCCATCTTAACATACGCATTTCTGTCATACTCATCTTAAATATATGTTGTCTCGTAATGGTCAAACATTCACTATCATATAACATAATTGGACGGATTGCAGTCCTATAGAACATCAAAACATATTGTCATCACATAAAACTCCCCGTAGCATTCTTCCACTTAACCCACCCTGCTTTAATCCTACGTTGAATATTCTCCTCTATATCTCCTTCGTACTGCTAATAGGAGTTGACTACTTAGTTGAAGATGATTTTAGTCCAAGAAATTATATGAACTCATTTTGCAGCCGGGTTATACGGCTTTCACAGTTTTAGTGATTTTAATTGCACATCATCTTACTGTTGAGTGCTTTATCTAAGAGCAGAGAGTGCTATAATGAAAATTTTGGGTTTAATTCAAAGTCGTTCATTTTTTTTTATGATGCAAAATTGGGCTTGTTTTGATGTTCCTTTTACAGAGTACATCATTTCTCCAAGCTGTTTTGATCAAACAAAACATTTTAGACTAAATTTGTCGGATCAAAGTTACTAAAACCTATCTTCTTTTCTAAATAGAGCGGAAGTCTTTGACGAAACACCTTTCGATGATTGGGTGGATTTGGCTGAGGCCCCTGCTCTGGCAGCGAGTTTAAGCTTATACAACGAACTAGAACAGTTGGGGTTCAAGATTTTTCTTTTAACTGGGCGGAGTGAGTATCAAAGGAATGCGACAGAGAAAAACCTTCTTTATTCAGGCTACAAAAACTGGGAGAGGCTGATATTAAGGTACATAAGATAATATATACATTTCAAAACAACATGATGCGAATTTTTAGCTGTTTATGTATTTTACCAAATCCGTGGCGTTGCTTATTTCTTTGAGCTTGTGATATAGGGGACCTTCAGATCAACACAAACCGGCCATTGTCTACAAATCTGAGAAGAGATCGGAATTAGTAAATGAAGGTTATACCATTCATGGGAGCTCAGGAGATCAATGGAGCGACTTGATGGGTTTTGCAGTAGCCCAGCGATCCTTCAAACTTCCTAATCCGATGTATTATATTGCTTGAGCAGATCACAACCAACATTCTGCATTGGTGTAATATGATTGCTTGACGTTATTCTTTTCAAAAAATTTAACGGCCAAGTCACCTTATTAGCAGTAACTATTCTTTAAGGGGTATCAAGGTCTTATTATAAGGGGGGGAAAAAAGGTTTCCTGATGTAGGTATATTCTGTTACAGGTACGCCTAAATTAAACCGGCCAGGTTAAAACAATGTGAAAAATTATACACAATACACATCACAAGAACAGTTTCACGACACATAACACAGCGAAATATGACCAGTTAGAGTCAAAAAAAGATTAGGAGAAAACAATAATCTCGGTCTTACAGATTCACACATTTTTGGCAATATGCTTATTCTTTTTAAGATTTTCATATTGATGATAAGATATAGTTGGTCCTAGAATTTGGCAAAAAAATCTTAAAGAATCATATGTCCTAAGATTATCATGTGAAGAATAAAATAAATAAAGATTGGTTTCGAATGGAGGACGGATTATAATTTCTAATTTCTAAAGCGTCGTCATAGTTTAGAAACAAAGATTTCTGGGACATCCCGTGATAGAAGCAGACAAACCCATAATAATTCTGTTGTCGCAAGAGAAAGATCCATATAAAACATATTATACAACCCTGGATCGGTCGACATGTGACACTGAGAGTCACATCACATTATCACATTCTCATACAAAAAGTTGCAACATTTAGTAGTCAATAATGTGATTTAAGTATTTCACCTGAATACGAGCAACAACCAAATAAAAAAAAAAAAAAAAAACCTTGCTTAGGTCTCCGCCTCCGGAGATAAAATCATATCAGTTCCATACAAAGGACAAATGAGCTTTTAGGTACTCTTGATGATCCCTTCATATTCCATAAAGAAATTAATTGGGAAGTAGCCCTAAATCATAATTGCTTATAATCAATACCACAACCATTCATGATTCACCCACCTATTTTTTTTTTCTTTTCTTAAAAAACAAAAAGAAAAAGAAAAAAATCTTTCTCATGGTGATGGCGAGCTTGAAGAAACCTTGTCCAGACCTATTGACACTGCCCCACAAACAAGAGGCTTGGCGGCCGGAATCCTCAGACAATTCAAGCTACCACCGGGAATAATCGAGCATTCCGGTTGCGGCCTCTGCATATCCTTCCCGGGAATGCAATTCAGAGAGAAATCAAACCCCACATTCCGGTAAAACAGCTTGCCACATTCCTGGCTAAACCCAGAAAAGAAATTATACGCAACACTCAAATTCACCAAGCTCCTGAGATCACAAACAAGGTCCGGCAAAACCCCGGAAAGCTTGTTGTGAGCCAAGTTTAGAACCTCAATCTCTTGGAGACAAGATATTGTGTCCGGAATATGACCCAACAGAGAATTCGAGCTCAAATCCAGAACTTGAATATCAGTAAAAATGCCAACACCTTGTGGGATACAACCAGTCAACTGATTGTTGAGAAACAAAATCTCCTTAAGTTTAGACCCTCCCATGAACCCGAAACTAATGGGAATATCTCCGCTGAACTTGTTGTTCGCCAAGTTGATAACCGAAGCCTGCGAGTTCCCCAGACTCTGCGGAAGCTCCCCTTGAAACTGATTGTTGTTCAGAAAGATCGCGTCGAGTTTTCTGATGAAGAGTTCGTCGGGAATCGGACCGGAAAAACCGTTGAATCTCAAGTCTAAGTAAATGAGATTCGGGATTTCGAGAACGACATTTGGAAATGGACCTGAGAACTGGTTGTTGCTGAGATCGAGCTCGAGAAGCGACGAGAGGTATTTGAAGGTATCGGGGAGTGTGCCGGAGAAGTTGTTGGAGTTGAGGTGGAGGAGAGAGATGTCGGAGAGGAGAGAGAGTTGGGGGACGAGAGTGCCTTTGAGGTTTGCATGGTTGAGATCAATTCCGGCGACGACGGGGTTCGGTGGGGCCCCCATTTGGGCCTCGGGATCCGCGCAGAACACCCCTCTGTAGGAGCAGACGTCGGAGCCGACCCATGTTTTGAGAATCCCCGATGGGTCTTCAGTTATGGCGGATTTCCATGCCTGTAAAGCAGTGTAAGCGTTTTCTAGCTCTGAAGAACCAGATGGTGCTTTCCCATTGGTGGCTCCTCCTCCTCCTCCGCCACCGCCGCCGATCCAAACGCCTCCTCCTCCGCCGCCGCCACTGCTGCCGACGTTGACCCCAACGCCGACACCGACGCCAACATTGAAAGCTACTGTGTGAGTGAGGAGGAGAAGGAGAGGGAGAAGTACAAGCCAGGTGTTGAGTATTATTGTCTTGATCTTGTTCTTCTCCATTTCTTTCTGGAAAAGAACGGTTGTTTTGATGGTTTTACATGTAAAGTTTTGGGTTTGGGTTGTTCCAAGTGAGGTTGCCAGCATTAATGATGGAAAAATGGTGGGGTTTTTGGTTTTTGGTTTTTTTTTTTTTTTTTTTTTTGAAGTGGTGAGTCTGGTGACTGTTTTAATATGGTGTTTTCAAACCTTTATTTTATTTTTTGAGAGCTTCTTAGTTCTAATATCAGAAAAATAAACTATTTTTTATTTTTTAAATCTTTTCATTAAGGAGACTATTCACCAACAGTGTATGTTTTGAACGTTAAATTTGATTAAAATGAAAAATATGTAAAATTAACATAATTTAATAGAAATTCAACCTTTTAACACAAAAGTCTACCGATAAGATAATATTTTCATATCCCAACATAATATTCTCCTTTATTATTATTTTTTCCTCGTTGAGTTGTACTGTACACTTGTTGACTTGTGAGTGATGTGAAGAACTCAAGATCACGCTGGTCAATAAGTGAAGATCATGCTGAAGAGTTCAGAATCATTAACTAAGATAAAGAAATAACAATAGATATTTTGGAATAGAAATTCTAAAGACACGTGTTTTAACATGTTTTTTAACTCTCACATTATGTCATATTTGCATACCCTTTAATTCTTATATAATTTTTGATGTTATTTGGTAATAAAATGTTCATATTAATGAATATATCCTAGTTAGAAGTTGCAGGCTTGCACGTTTCACCTTTCTTGAATCTTTTTTTTACAATAAAGAAACTTGATAACTATACTTTGATCAAATCCCCAAAATAAATGGAGCGTTTAGTGGCAAGAGAACTTTTGAACTAGTTGGCCGAGTCAGGAAGAATTCTAAAAGGCACTAAAAATAAATAAAATAAAAAAATAAAAAATACTTATTTATTATTTGGGCCTCATTCGTTTTGTTAATTTGAATTTTCAATTTGAGTTGAGATGTGATATTTTTTAAAAGCTTTTAACTGTAGTAAAAAAAATTAAATGTGACATTTTATTATAACTTTTAACTCTAAAAACCTAAAATTAAAAACTAAAATCGGAAATGAACTAGGCCTTGAATTGTTGTTTATAGCTAAATCCATTGTTGCTGCACAATCATATGCAGATTGTGAATGCACCAATGACTAATGGGAAATTTATTTTATCTTACCACATTCTCAAACTAGTTTTCAATCACAAAAAGGATTTGTCTACCTCTTAATATGCAGAGCAGTTATGTTGCTTTCAAGACTATTAAATGCTAAAGGTTTTTGCCTGGATCATTAATCAATTCAGACAGCAGCCTTTCATTTACTTTCCTTTAGGTTCACTTTCATTTGATCCGAAGGTTCATTTCAACCTCAGTAGCTTGAAAAAAAAAAAAAATCTCTAATACGTAAATATATTAATAAGTCAAATTTATATAAAATCAAGTAAAAATTAAAAAATACGTAAAATTAATGATTAAAAAAAGTGTACTAGAGAATCTCTCAAAAAAACAAAAACAAAAAACAAAGATGAGGGGAGAATTTTACGATATAGAAAAAAACTATATCAATAAAACTTTATTTAAAATCATAACCTCTCCACCAGTTTCACGTGATTTTGAACGGATATAACATTTTAGAAACATTTGCTATTTGTGTTTTCTCTTTTTCCCCTGGCACTTAATGTCGTTTTTCTCTTTCAAGTGCCAACTGTCAAACTGTGTCCTAATGATAATTTCTCAGATAATGCAAACAAAAGCCGGTTTAGCTTGTACTGTGATTAGGTAACATTCACTCCGAAGAGGTTAAGTTTGATGAAGCAGCCTATAAGTGAGTAGTGACAGAGTTTCCAACTTATTATTTCACATTAATGAGAAGAAGAGTGCCATACTAAGCACCAGCTGGCTTGGCCTATGAGCTTCGAGAGACCTGACTTTTATTGCCATTTTTCATTAACCAATAGAGAACCCTTTTTTCCCTGTCCTTGTAGCCTGTACAAATCATATTTAATTATTGAACCTTGGCCCTACAATGGGACATATTTGTTAGTTTTGGGAACGATTTTCTCACGGATATTGTATAAAATTTTTTTTAACAAATATTTGAGATACTCTATAAAATTCATTAATTTATGCACTAATAAATTAATCAAATTAATTTATGAATAAATTTATCTAGCGAATGATTATGTCAATAACTTAAGATTTTTTATCACGAACATTAATCGCTCCAAAGGAATAGGAATAGTGCTCGGCGACTTCACAAGAGTCCTGTGAAGAGGGAGAAGATTGTAATATAAAGGAATAGGAAGGAGGAAGAGTAAGAGGGAAAACCCCAAACAATGGAAACTCCTACTCAACCAGAACCCGCTAGGTTATCCTCATCTATTTCTATCCCCAATCTTTGTAAAAGATCTCTCTCCTCTAGAATAGAAAACTTAGTCGAATACTCTTATATACAAGAAACCGCCATAGTAAAAGAGTCAGTCCCTCCTTTGTTAAGCCCATATAATGTTTTCAAAAGACATAGTCGTACTATTAGGCAACTTATCTCTAGTAATAGACCTACCATTAAAGAATACGTTCAGTCTTCAAAGCTTGATAATTGTCTTATACCCAGCACCTCTCAAGAACAATACATTGATCTTGAGATCCCAAGAGAGCTCATCACCCAGTGGCTTGCTGAAGGCCATACGCATCTCCACTTTGGGGCAATCAGGCTTATTCTAACCCTTCATGGCAGAAAAGGTCTACCTGTTACTGTTCGTCTGGCCCTCCTAGACACTCGGTATACCAAGTACGAACATGTTGTAATAGGAACCACGCTTTCCACCCTCCATGCTGGTAGTGTTCTACTAACCATTTTCCCAAACTTCAATATACCTCTAAAGGATCCAAACTTGACCACATGTCTCAAAGTCCAACTCCAGATCATAGGTGCAGAACAAGTCCCATCCTCATATATAGCCATTCTCCATCATCAGCTCATTTACAGATTACAAAATCATGCACTCAATCTCCCTGTTCCAGGTCACACACCAGACACTCTGCTAATCATAGCAGAAAGAGAAAATGAGATCCCAACCATTGTGCAGATCCCCAAGCAGCTCTCCGGAGAAGAAATCACAAAGCTAATGCCTCTAGAATGGTTCACCAACTATGAAAAGTTGCACCAGAACCAGAAGCCCATTCATACAACAGATCCAACATTCATCCGGTTTGAAGATGGACAGGTAAAAACTGTCTTCAAACTTCCTGATGAAAACTCCAGCGCAACTCCGTCCCTAATGATCAAACCAATTGCTACAGAAGAAGACGTCCCTCTCGCCTGCTTCACAGCAGACGGATCTAAGATCTTCACAAATAAAGTTGATGGTCAATTCATATGGGATTCTGATCCCTCTATGTGTAACCCAGACTGCGACTGCTGGATGGATCTCGAAGAAGAGGAAGACGATCGTCTATGTACCTCTCTCTCTCTCTCTCATCCAATAGGGCCGGTTACCACAGAAAAATACCCTCTGTGGTTGGCGCAAATTACAGACAGGGAAATTTGGGAAAGAGAAAAAATTATCCTTTATCCTGTGGTCTAATTTTGACTCAAATTCAAATTCCAATTAGAGTCAAACTTAATTTAATTTGAATTTCAATTGGACAACTTATCAAATAAGTCAATTAGATAACTTAAAGAGCAAGCAACTGAATTCCCGAGTGATTATCACAGTGCTGGACGTGTACACCATGCGGACTCTTTCACATGTGTGTTCTAAAATTCAAAAATAATCACATTATTTAATTTATAATTAATTATCAATTAATTATTCTTGAGCGTTCTATTTAGAATTTCATAATTCTAACATTTTCATTTTGCCCTTAGTGTCTTATAAGATTACAAGGATGACGCGGGGACTCATGGACCTATAATTCCAAGCTATAATCAAATTAATAATTAATTAAAACTCTTTAGTTAATTAATTCTAAAAGTTACTTCATTATAAATTTGGGATTGCACTCTTATAATTATAGATATAATTTACTTCTAAACTATAAAGTGTCCATTTGATATAGTCATTACATATAGATCAATTATCCATAAATAATTCATAATTAGAGCTAGGTGAAATTCGTTAACCTCTCTAGTTACATCTTTATTCTTGAGTACTATTGATTATCTACTGGACAGTGACTCATAAAACAAATTCATGAATCGGAGTTCCTACTAGTCTAAGTATCGAATCAATCCTTAAGAGAATTATTTATCTACTTATTTCTCAAGAAGGAATGGATTCCATCTCGTATATTAACATTCCCGGTTACTTACTTCAACATGTCTCCAAAATACAAGGAATATAATTCAACATCTCGGAATCAGTACCGAGTGAATCAAAAAATACAAATTCATAAATAAAAGTCTGCTAATAACTCAAGATTAAGATCATTTTATATATGACTATCGGTAGACTTAATTAGAATTTCTATATTTAACAGAAATTATCAGAAATTTATATTGTGTCTGTGTCAATCTCATCATGTGTAATATACTCATTCAATATCTCATCATATTTACAGTGCGGATAACACCATTCCATTCTAAATGGGAATGGCAAGTATTAGTAATGTTTTAGTTAAAGATTCCAAACTTTCATTAAATTCATTACGAACATCATTTTGATTATTATCCTTAAATATTATATTCTCTCATATAATACTTATATACAATATTTAAGGTCACATAAATAATCATTGAATTTTTAATGATATTCATACAATTTTTAATAATATATGCACATAAAATAATGAATAAATTCTTTTATTAAATAAATAATAATTATCCTATTACATCTTATGTTTTTAGAACAATATTCCTAACAATATTTGCTTTTGCCCAATTTTTAAGCAATGAAAACTGATGCTACAATTATAGGATCCTCAATAATATAACCCTCACTTTGTTAGGTTTTAGTATGTTATTGTTAATCTAATCTCTTGCATTATGTTAGAGACTTGAGTTTGAATTTCACTTTCACTTGGAAGGCTATCTCCTGTTTTGCAACCTATTAATCCAAAATACCTCCAACGTGGTAGCCTAGTAGGGCTTGACTTAAGAATAAGGTGGTTTGGTAGGCGAGAAGTTTTAGGTTCGAGCCCCAGCTCTCGTGTGAAGCGTTTGAGACTATTTTCATATTGTCAACTCAATATTTGTTACTTTTTAAAAAGACTGAAGTGACGAAAATGTTTGATTTATAAAATAGAATTATGTGATTTAAATTATTTTTGATTTATATGTATTTTTTATGAGAAAAAATACTATAACGAATCATGAATCATGATTCAAATCATGATTTAAATTCTCCAATCAAATAACTATGCTGCTTAATACAAATATTATTAGATGTATCAAGATCATTACATATATTGCCGTAACACACACACCCAAGCACTCTTTTTCACCCAAAAAAAAATCCCTATTAATCCAAATTGATCTCATTTCTTGTCAAATCCTCTGCCAAATTTATCCAAACCCAGCGTGTCAACATTCTCCACTAATTTTCCATTAATTAACATTAGAGTATCGTTTATTTTACCGATTTGAGTTTTTAGTTTTAAGTTTTTATAGTAAAAAACTCTAAAAAAATATCACATTTAATTTTTTTCTGCTACAATAAAAAATTTTAAAAAAATATCACATCTTAACTCAAATTAAAAACTTAAATTCGCGAAATGAACGAGATCTAAAATTTTACTCTATTACGTGAAGTTTTTAGTGACAAGCGATGTTCCCAATCCCACATGATGAAAGTACACTACAGAACTCATGATTAGAAAAAGAAATCTTCATGTGGTATTGTGAGGACAAAGCAAGCAAGCGCATGCAATTCCTTGATATCTAAATTTAATGGATGGCAGCTAGCTTCCATGGCCATCCATAGCCTCAAAATACCCATCAAAAGAAGGGCAAATTAGAGAATCTTTATCAACCACATGATTCCTCTATTCCTATTCTATTGCCACTCCATAAGTGGGAAGTTTCGCAAAGTAGGTGTAGTTATAAAGATTGGCCACAACAAGTTAAATTGCATGTTACGTTTTTCCCTGTGATACCCACCAAATATATAGGAAAGGAATATATATGAAAGCTAGAAAGGTAAAAGTTGATTATGACTTCACCTATAAAGGGAATCAAATACCCTTTTCGAGGTTAGGCACCAGTGAAAAGAAAAAGGGAAGAGAATTATGTCAATGAAGTGCTAATTGAGTAACATATTACATGTCGCTTAGTTCGTTAATTTAATTTTTTAATTTGAGTTGAGATTGATTTTATGTGAATTTTTTATTATAGTAAAAAAATTAAATGTGACTGTTTCTGAGAATTTTTTACTGTAGTAAAACTAGAATTCTAAATTTGAATATGTAAAATGAACGGTTAAATTGTCAGTGAATATTTTTGAATTATGTGTCAGAACTTGTGCGGAGAATCAAAGTCACACTCTTGTGAACTTGGCAAGATTTTAAGTGATGGCGGAAACATCCCAAGCCCATACAACATCAATCATCCGTTTTACAAATCTCGCTAAAAATGTTCTCCATTCATAACACGATTTGTTATGCCACTTGTAAAACATAAGAACATGTGTAACATTCCGAAAAACATAGTTTGTTAAACGTAAAAATTAAATGTAACATAAGTTATGAATAACAACGAAGATCTTTGTTACCCTCTTGTTACAATGGGAAAGCTTACATCTAGTTCCGGCTGTTATGTTGTTAACAATATTTTGAGTTGTAATATTAAGCATATATATGCTCACTTAGGGAAAGCACGATATGTAAGCAAAGTAGGTAAGTGTGGTCATCTTCTGTACTGATAAGTAGTTGTAGGTACCAATGTCTCTAGATATGGTCCATTAATACTTTGCTGTGTTATGGGTTGGCCTTAATGATGTTTCCCACTTTTTTTAAGCCCCTATTAAAAATGCGTGCTTTCATATTTTACACCAAATAACATACATACACATATATAAACATTTACACATGCAGATATGTATGGCAGCAAATTCAGGATATTTCCCACCACCAACCAACTTTCCGAAGAAATTCCATTAAAAAAGAGAGAAAAAGAAGAAAATAGGTCAAGACTTGAGATGAATTAAAATTAATAGGCTAATAGTTTACGTAAGTTAATAAATAGGTTAAATTATTATTTTTGTTCATAACTTGTCTGGTTATGAACCATAACTTGACAAGTTATTGTCCATAAATCACGATTTTTATCCATAACTTGTCTGGCTATGAACCATAACTTGACAAGTTTATCCATAACTTATCTAGTTATGAACTATAACTTGACAAATTATGGTCTATTAATTTATATAACTAAAAGTTGACCTATATACTTTCTTAAGCTTTTTATATTGATCTATTTTCTATTATTTCTGAAAAAAAAATCCCAAAGAAATTGGGCTGAACAAAGAAAGTTCTTGGAGTCATGATCCATTCTTTACTTGGGACATTTTAAAGGTGATTATTTTAACTTCAAATATATTTAATTTGAATCCTTTTGAGAAACGTAGGAGTTAGGTAACATTCATCTATTTTGGTATAATGACATTAAGAAATTCCAGGATGCTAATGAGGCCATAATTAAACTGTAGAATCTCAAACATATGATATTATTCTATTCTAGTCTACTCTTGCCGTGCCTATTACACTTTTTTTTTTCTCCTTCGTTCTTTTGACTAACTAACCAATCGTGGAATTTGTCACACAAGAGAGTTTTTTAACATGTTTTGTCCTACTTCTATGGAAAAGTATCGTCTTGACCACTAGAGACAACAGATACCTTTGCGGGTACAATATTCTAAGTTTTTTTTTAATTTTTATTTATTTATTTTTAAGACAATTTAGATAAGAACTCTGGTTCCCATTATGTTATTCACCAATCCGCTAAGCCACCAATGGGCTCATATGTAAGCATAATTTGAAAAAAATAGAGAATTTATTCTTGTGAGTACATGAGTATGGATCTTTATTTCTTACTCTTGATAAAAATTTTTTTATTAGTGTAATTATTTGATTAAAAAAGTTATGAATCAAAAATAAAGAGTAAAAAGCCTGACATATGTACTTTTAAAGAATATTTTTCAAGATTATCCATATAATTTTCATGTTTAATAATGTGTTTGAATTGATGAGATTGTTTTCTGTGGATTAATCTAGTCTAGCAACTTGGAAGTGAAAGGACTAGAATATCATGGGCCTAGGATGTGGCTGTTTTATAACTCTCAGCAGGCCAGATCTGGGCCTTATGAGAAGTTTCTGATCCAGAAACTATGTTGGGCCAAAATCCAATCAAAATAGTAAAAGTTACAAATTAGCAAAAAAGTTTTTGAAATATTATAAAAATAACAAAAATTACATAAGAATTATTTTAATGACGTTCGCTTTGTACTACAAAATGACATAGTAATTATTTTAATGACATTCTAAATTTTTTTCATATTTTAATATGATTAGGAAAATTTTGCTATATACCTAAAAAGTCCAAGTGATTAAGAATACCAAAACCCATGGAGAAAGCGTTAAAAAAACCCAAAAACAAATTACAAGAATCTAAGAACAGGCCAGGCAAAACTGGTTAAGGTTTTTCCATTCACTAGTTTCGTGGCTGAAGTTCATCATTCTTCTTAAACCACAACTCTACAACTTTTAAGAAGCATAACTTTGTGTTGAAGTGACTAACTGAGTAAAATAAATCTTTTGTTTACAACTCTTGGGTTTCTCGTGATCAACGAGTTCTTTTCATTTGAACTGTTCAGATTATTTATGAGCTTGAGCAATTGGATCACAAAACAGGGAAAGCAAATAACAAACATATGATTGAACATTATATCTGTGAATAGTCAGGTCAAGAAAACACAAAAAGAATAGCTCGCTGCAGTTCTTTTTCCTTTATTCTTTTGCTTCATTATTTGTCTATTTGTTTTTTTTTTTCTTCCTTCTAACAAACTCAATCAACTAAACATATTTATGCGAAAGATATTGATCAAAAGACAATGATCCATCCTCAGGTAAACGCTAAAAAATAAAAAAAAGTGGGACCTATATAAATCGAAAGATTCAACAATTCAATATTAGAGAAATGTTAAATGCATACTGAGTAGTACGAATATAAAATTTAAGGTCATTCATTATTGCATGACCTTCGAGAATCAACGACTAAGATTTTACAGTCGCACCATTACTCGATGCATTTAGCGTTTCTCCTGTTATTAAAAAAAGTTTCTTCACCTAATTGGCCACCAACCAGTCTCCATCACGTTGCTAGGGGGTTGAGCAGAGTTTGAGGATCGGGAACAGATAGCAACATTTGCCAATAAAATATTCATCTAAAGATTCTCAACCAATTAGACTCCAAAAGAGTTTATGCTCAAAGTTTTGGCCTTGTGGCCATAATCTCAAAGCCAGCATCACTACCAAGTACCAACTATGCTTGTCTCTCTCTTTGAGAACAAAACTCACTTGCCCTCTTCCCTACGTTACCATACCAAGCACCAATAATCTCCCCCACAACACATTATTATTATTAGGTGCCATGTAAATGGTAATGTCAAACTTAAATAAACTTTTGTAATTATGTGTCGCCAATTAGTGCTGAAAGATAATATTTTTCATTGAAGATCGTAATAATATGTCCTCTTTATAATTCATCGTTGAGGAAATTGGGGCCATAAGAAATGTGAAAGTTCCGTAATTGCCACCTTTGTCCCCAGTCTGCACTACGGGCGTCCTGTTTATACTTTTAGCCCCGTTGTTATTATTATTATTATTTTGTAAATTGTTGTTTTAGTGTTATTTTCATGACAATATGCATAATGTGTCTTTCATTAGTAATGAATCCCAATTTTTATTTATTAATTGATGTGATATCTGAATTGTCATCTTTTTATTAATAAATGCAATCTCTTTTATTAATTGACGTGATGTACATAATTTCAAATTTTAATGGATGACTGACACATACATAGTTCATATTTTAAAAGGATAGGCTACAAATTTTCGCAATATACATAAGAAATTAAAAAGAAAAAAAAAATTCATGCAGAACTTTTAAAGTGCCACATTGCCCCCATTTGAATTGAAGTGAGTCTCTTTTTTCTACCCTAAACACGGGTTCACGTCCAAATCCACAATCTAAACCCGTGGAAAACAATCATTATTGGTTTTTTTAGACTTTTTTCGATAAGTCTCTTCACTGATAGTATTAATTTTTAACTGTTAAATATGTTTAAAATCACATTAAATTTTAAAAAATATAGAATAAATAATTTTTGATATAAATTTTATGATTGAAAAATAAAATATTACTGATAATTTATTTTTTTAGTCCTATCAAAAAAAATTTTAAACTAAAATTCACCCAAAAAATACAATTCAAAGAATTTTTACTTTTTCTCATATGCTAATTTACGCATTACCTCATGCTTTCGCAATAATAAAGAGAGAAAAAGGAAAAAAGAAAAACGTGGCAACCAAACAGTCCTCCTACACCCTTAAGCTTTTTGTGTGTTCGATGGGGGTGTTTAAAAAAGCTACCACACTATCAAAATTCCTCAATTTAAATCAAACCGAACCAAATTATTAATTATTTTTAAATTATTTGACAATTTAGTCAATTCTTAATCTAATTTTTTAAGTGATTTGGTTTGTGGTTTGGGCTCTTTAAGCTTTTTAAAAATATACATATATAAATTTTTATTTTTATTTTAGTTTTTATTAGTCATAATAAAAGTTTTACACTTATAAAATACACCCTATTATATTTTTATTGGTTTGTATTAAAACTTTAAATGATGAACTTTTAAATATTTACTATTTTTAAGTTATATTGCAAATTTAAATCTTATTTTTATTTTTATAAATTAATAAATTATAATTTTTATGAATTATATAAAACCTTTTTAGTTTTAAGCTTAAACTGCTCAAACCGTTTATGAATGATTTGATTTAATTTAGTTTTTGTCAAAATTATTAAACCGCTCGAAAGAAAAAAAAAATATTTTAAATTTGATTAGTAATTTTTACAAAAAAACCGCCTCTGACCGTAAACGCTCTTATAAGATATTTATTTTAAAAATTCATCAATAATTTTATAAATTTTAAAAATAAAATTATAAATTATAATTTTAAAATCATAAACTAAACGTGATATTTAGTACTTTTCGATTTGAGCAGTTTGTCTTTGTTTTTTTTAGGTAACAGCTTTACAACTTTTTGACTAGACGACGCAAAGTAAGGTTGAAGAGTCCATCATCAACCACGGTGGACCTCACCCCACCACATCACTCCTTTACTTCATTACCTTCACCTTTGGTTGGTCGGGTCTCCAAGTAATTAACCCAAACTATAAGGGCAAGTGGGCAGCTGCAAATTACAACGTCAAATATATATATATATATATATATATTATTCTTGTTTTTTTCCTCCATTGACTGTTTAAACTTTAAAGCATCCCGATACTTAAATCAGTGGGTTACTTTTGGTGCGTTTAGTTAGTAAATTTGTGTCATGATTTAAATTATAATTTATAATTTATTATAGTATTTTTTTTATAAAAAATATACATAAATTGAGAATAATTCTGAATCATAATTTTAAATCTATAAACTAAATGTCCATGATAATTTTTAGTATTTAAATTAAATAATAAAAACACTATCCAATATAAGAGTATTTTCAATATAATATTATACTTAATGTGTCAATTACAAATTTAATATATGTGTACAAAAAATATTCTCTAATATAATGTTATTTATTGTCCTAAATTTTTCATATGCTATATTTTATGGTAAATTTCTCACAAAATATAACATATGAGAAATTTGACATTTGATTGTTATTGGTTAAAATGTTTACTTTTTCATGTAATCATTATAACTTTTACATTTTTTAATTATTTTAAAAATAAATGTTCACTTATTATAGAAAAATGTATATTTAACATTTTAAATAGTATTATGCATCGGAGTAAAAATGAAAATAACATATCATACTTTTTAACGTTAAATATAAATTAACATTAACATTTATATTGGAGATGGTCTAACATTATTTTCGGTGTTAAATCTAATATATAATATACTTAATTATAATTTTAATATTTAATTGACTATTAGTTCTTGTCTTAAGGCTCTTCATTTGGTTGATTGTATTGACATTTTTAAATTAAAATTTTATTTTTACACATTTGAAGCGTAATAATTATAAAAGAAATAGATATTAGATATATTGAAACATAAAATAAAATAATACATTAAATACGCATCTTATCCTTTTTGATCGCAAATAGTAACATTATATTTGCATTTACTGTTTTAGTTTAAATGAATAAAAAATACATAAAAAAGGAAGGAGATTCCCATGCTAAGATACTGATTCTTTCGCATCAGTGTTCACACACGGACACAAACCAAAGGAATTTTCCTAGTCTCCTCTCTCTCTCTCTCTCTCCCAAAATTTAGAAACCAATCCTCAATTTTTTCCTATTTCACTTTTCGCTCTTCTTCTTCTTCTATCGATCGTTTTATTCTCTCTATCTGATGCTTCCACTTTGGTGAGTAATTCAATCCAGTTCGATCACTGAAGAAGTCCTCCTTCAATTTTCAGGTGTTTTTTTTTTTGAAGTTTGTTGTTATAGTTTTTGGTGATTGTAATTTGTTGTGTGGATAATTATTTTTGAAATTGGATCGCAGTTGGGGGATTAGGGTTATCGGTTGAAATTTGTGGTTGTGTGTGGAGAATTGATGAGGATCGAGGAACTGGACGAGGTCGACTCTGATCGGAATGACGGCGTTTACGGGACGCAGATTGTGAGCGTCGACGCCAAGCGAGCGCTCGTCGGAGCCGGCGCTCGGATCCTCTTCTATCCCACGCTTCTCTATAATGTGCTTCGGAACAAGATCGAGACAGAGTTCAGATGGTGGGACGAAGTTGACCAGGTCTGTTTTATATATATATATTTGTTATTTTCTTAGGGGAAAAGTTTGAATCTGTGTTTGTGATATTTTGGCCTTTTGATCGCAGTTGTTGATTTTCTTTTTTTTTGGTTAGAGAGAATTAGCTGATTTTGATTGTGTAGCCAGTTTTATTGGCAGCTGATCAAGCGGCTGGATTGTGTTTCTGTTTGGTTGCTCAGAAAGCTGATGCTGAAATTGTAGTCAAGTGTGAAAATTTTGATGTTATTTCGAGAAAATTGTTTGGGACCTGAGATAATGAAGATGGCTTTGACGCAAATGTTCAGGACTGATTTTCTACTTTTTTTACTTTAGTTTTGTGGAAAATCGTTGTACTTTTAGCTTTGAGTGTACGACTGTACTCAGTAGCTGAGCTGCGTGTCCTGTTGTAGCTTATTGTTCAAATTTTTTTTTTTTTGGGAGATGTTGCAAGGGGTAGGAATCTGTTTTAGTTGTTCTTCCCAAGTTTTATCCCACTTTAATTCTATCTGACATAGTATTTGTGAATTCGATTGCGTTTGATTACTGAATGGATAATGTTCTTTTCAGTTCCTTTTGCTGGGCGCCGTTCCATTTCCTAAAGACGTTCCGCGATTGAAGCGGCTAGGTGTTGGTGGTGTTATCACTCTCAATGAACCTTATGAAACATTGGTTCCCTCATCCTTGTATTACGTGCGTTAACTCTCTTTATATGATTATTTTGGTTTTTGGTTATAGCTATTGGATTATATTTCTTCCCATCAAACTCTCTTTAATTTTGCTTGTACTATTGGCTACTAGAATATATGCGTGAATGGTGCCAGAGAAAAGGTCCAAGATAAAAAGATAAGGAAATGAACTAGGAGGCTGTTATATAACCGATCACTATATTATTGTCATATATTGTGTAGGCCTTTTTAGTTTGGATAACTTGTCATGCGCAAGTGCCTTGAAGTGGGCTATGTATCTTTAAATTGACGATGTCATCAGCCTTATTTGTCAATAAGAAAGGATTGTTGGTACTGTACATGTAACGTCATTATTTAAGTAACTAATTGGGATAAATTTTCAATTTTCTAAGCCAAACAAAAAAAAAAAAAAGGAAAAAGGGTTCAAGAAACTTTCCTGTAACCAGAAATTAAGAAACATTAGAGGTTGCATGTTTGTTTCTGTTAATTGAATTTATGTATCATTTGATGATTTCAGGCCCATGGGATTGACCATCTAGTAATTCCTACAAGAGATTATCTTTTTGCTCCTTCACATGTAGATATTAGCCGAGCTGTGGAGTTTATTCACAGTAAGAGATTCTATTTTGTCCAACTATGCTAGCATAGAGAGTAGCGGCTATATGTATGTTGTTAAATATATGTATATATTTTTTTTCTAAATTTGCCTTTTGTCGATCAGGGAATGCATCTTGCGGTAGAACTACTTATGTCCACTGTAAAGCCGGTCGTGGTAGAAGTACAACAATTGTTCTCTGCTATTTGGTAATATTTAATGCTTTAGATTGATGGTTTGATCTCTATTTGTAATTGTTTGTTGGGTTGGCTAAAATGTTATCAGCATTTACTGAATGGAGTTCTTTTGCATTTTGCAGGTGGAATACAAGAACATGACACCAGCTGCTGCACTGGATTATGTGCGGTCTAGAAGGCCCCGTGTTCTGCTAGCACCATCTCAGTGGAAGGTATATTATATATATTTTTCCTTATATTTTAAGCTAGATGCTTCTCTGTTTTTCATGTTATTTATCCTTGAATGATTTCATAGGTTTCGATGCCTAATGGTATGAGATTTGTTGTGTGAAATGAAAATGTCATATCGCTTGTTTTGTATCCAAAACCCAAAGCAACTAGTTGTTGGCGTTTCTCAAATTCTTCTAACTAGCATCAAAAGTTGGAACCATGTTTCAATTTTTTGCTTCAATGCATGTTAAAACATAGGCTGTTCAAGAATTCAGCCGAAGAAAGCCAGCCTCAGCTGCATACTCCCCCTCAGGAGATGCTGTTCTTATTACAAAAGCAGATCTTGAAGGGTATCACAGCGCTCCTGAGGAACTCGCAGCCAAGCAACTCGTGGTGGTTCCCAAAGTGGTGAAGGCCAGTCCGATGATAGCGAGATTGTCCTGTCTCTTTGCTTCCTTGAAAGTAGCTGGTAGTTCTGGAATAGTTGCGAGGCGGTTGCCTGTGCCAGAGCCGCGTGCTTGTTGAGTCCTCACGTCGCTAGCAAGAATACCACGAGTTTGTTGCTTGTACAGAAGAGAACTATGAAAATAAGTTAAGCAGCTTTATAGAGTTCCAATGTAGCTTTGTGTTTATGAGAGAGAGGGAAATGAACGGAGTACAAAAAAACCCGGGGGAGATTGAAGGTTGTGTGTTACAGTGTTTTGATGGCTGAGGAATGAATAACTCTCAGTTCAGCATGTACATAATACTTGCATCAATTTTTCACTTTCCCTGAATTATTCTGCTTTTTAAAATCTCTTTTTTATTTTTACTTGATTGACTTTGGGAGCAGTATTTAGCTTGGGCGAGTTAATATCCAAAATTTAGGAGGTTAGGTTCTTAATTAATATCCAAAATTTAGATTTCTTATTTCTGATTAGGGTACATGGCACTTTTATTTTTTATGATTCTTTTTCTTGTTGAACTGTTGATTTTTTTTTTCCTTGAATTGGCAAGTTGTTCTATATCGTGACGGTTATTAAAATTTTAGATGAAAATATTTTGAACACATCATGTCAGTTCGTTTTAAAGTGTTAAAATTTGTCTTTTCCCTTCAAACAAGCTCATATAGCGTACATGAAGGTGTTTTTTTTTTAAAAAAAAAAAAAAATAGCAATTTCATCAATTTTGTCATGTAAACCTTATAAAATTCAAAAAATAATTTACCAAATTAAAAAGGCAAAAAAAAATGCAAATTTACCTTTTTATAATAGTTATTTTTATTATTGACTTTCTAATCATATCTGTCTTTTTCTTTAAGGAACTTAGGCCTCGTTCGTTTCGATGATTCGAGTTTAGAATTTGAGTTAAGATGTGATTGTATGTGAGAGCTTTTTACTGTAGCAAAACTCGAATTCTAAACTCGAATCAGCGAAACGAACGAGGCCTTAACTGTCTTTTATTAAAATAAATCAACTTAAAAAAATTAAAAATAAAAGCGGCAATACTGAACAAAACAAAAATAATATTAATTTCACATTAACTTTTAAGGGTCAAGTCTAAAAAAAAAAAAATAAATAAACGCATACTATAAAGTTCTCTTACCCAGATCAAATGCCACCTCAACTTATAAGTTATAAGCAAGTACCAACACTCAATAGAAATTGGCTTGAAAGCTGAATCTTGATCCGCATGTAAATAATACGCAGGCTGGTTGCAGAATCTGCCATAAAATAAACAAACATCACAGAATGTCTATATTGTATTCAAATCAATGTACTGCATTAACGTCTTGGCATATTTATCCCAACAAATTAAAGTTGAAATTACAACCTTCAAATAAGATATTCTAACCACTAGACAAACAACCCAATACCCATTATCTGTATGCAAAAAATCAAAATGTCATAACCCAGAATTTCTGTCATATAAAATGTTGGGTTTATTATCGGCAGAAGTTGAAATTTAATATTGTACTTTATAATGGAATTCTTTTGTCCATTAACTATACTATTTTAGAAAATCCAAATCCAAAGTATCCTTTTTCATTTTTAATTGCTTTTCTATATGCCATCATGAGACAAGACTTTTGAAGCCAAGCTTTCATTTTTAATGCCACATTTCTAGGTGGACTATTTTAGCAATTTTTGTTTCACTATCGCATTCTTATACAATCTTATCTTCTTCGTGAGACAACAATTATAAATCAGTACTAGAACATCTGTTTCTCAATATTAGTTGTTGTCAAATAATTAATTTTATCCATTGGCCATACTAGTCGGTATTAATTTTATCCATTGGCCATACTAGTCAATTTGATAAATTTTCTTTCTTTCTTGTTGTGTTGCTTAAGAAGCCCAATCGCCATCATGATAAGATGTGTCACTGCCTTGTCTACCAATCACCACAAAGCCTTGCGTATGCTGCGTTCTAACTTAACTTTTTGACTATAAAAAGATAGGAATAAGCTGTGCAATTTAGTCGTTGGATGGCTAAAAAAGAAACAATCTGGGTCGTTGAAAAATTTTTTTCCAGCTTTTTATTTAACTTTTTTTTTTTTTTTAATGCTCAACCCATACAAGGGCAACACGTGCAAAGCCAATGCAATTCATGATATTTAAGGGGTTACCTATATTCATCCCGACTCGGGATTAGAAGTATCCGCCTTTTTCTCTAATCTCAGGTCAGGACCTCTAATCTCAAGTCATCCTGACTTGGGATGAATGGCATTTTTTGTTGGACTTCTATGCCGTCTGTTGGTGTCAGATTTGGCGAACCCAAATCTATAGTCGAGCCCAAGCTTGTGATCGAGCCCAAGTCTCAAGATCGAACCCAAACAATTGATCGGTCGAGAATGCCAGGCCCACCGGACTAAGGCGAAATCCTCTAGACGCCTCGGGTCCAGTATATTTCGAAGACTCCTCAAAAGTGTAAGGCACAACTCCGCGATACAAGGCTAATAACTGCCCAAGTAACCACCAACAAACTTGTTCTGACTGCGAGTAAGAATTCGTATCATAGTTCGTGATTCTTTATAGTATTTTTTCTCATAATATAAATTAAAATTAATTTTAAATTATGATTATGAACCCATAAACTAAATGTGAACTATTCGGAGTAGTAGTAGTAGTAGAGGCCCACGATAGAGGTTAGAAGAAAAAGGAGAACTCTATTAATATAGGGGGAGAACTCTGAAGAAGGGATTACGATCCCCACATCTGTACTGTTATTTCTGAGCATTTGAAGAGGGAAGAGCAGTGTACTTTTTCTAAGCTTTGTACTAACAATATCTAGATAACGAAGAACACAGTAGATGTAGCTCTCAATTGGAGTGAACTATTATATATCTCGGTCTCATTTCTTTTATTTGTTTTACATTTCTAATGCTTTATTTGATTGTTCTTTATAATTGTGTTCAGCTTGTTTACAATCCATAAAGGTTTTCTATGAAACCTAGTTCAATGGCTTAAATGCGGATAATAACGGTGAACAAAGGTCCATTATCATATTAATCTAACATTAACTGACGTTTATAAATTTTGGCTGTAGAAGCAAGTCTACACCTTCCATCTCATATGGTTACTATAGAGTGAATATATCCTTCAACTCGTTAATTCTTTAACATTTTGGTCCCCAAAAAAAAAAAAAAAATTACTACGTCTCAATCATGAAATGATTTATTATGATACATGAACGATGAGAAAAATGATGACATCGACGAACACATTAAAGGTCAGGATTTATAAAAATATTTATCGGTAATGTCTATGTTTGATGTCTGTAAAAATTAAGAAAACGAGAGGGATATTTTCATAACAAATTAGAACTTCAAGTGAAATTTTATGGAATGCAAATCAAATGGTGCTTAAAATACCCTATTTGTTAAATATGATTGGGAATAATATTGAATATACTCTGTGGCATAATAAACATAAGGAACATATAATTTTAGAAGAATATATATTAGAGAACAACAACTTAATTCATCATTTTTTTAGTCACAATATTCTAAATTGCATACAAGCAATGCAGATAACATAATTGACTTCTAAATTCTTCTTGATCAATTTTCCGAAAGTATATATTGTTGTTGTTTGTAATGTGAGTAGATATCAAGACATGTAAATTTTATTTTATTTTTTCTTAAATTTATTATTCTTTGTTTTTATGCCTGCTTTCTTATATATAAGGTGGATAACAAAGAAAAATTTGCGGATATACTTGTAGAAATTATATCCGCGTCGCATATTTTGGGTAAAATTAGGAATGAAAAAAAATATATAATACTTGTGGATATTGTACAAAAAGTATCCATATCTTCCTCAGGTTCTCCCGGGGAAAAAAATATCTTTACCTTCATTTTTTGTTGGTGAAAATATCGATATTAACAGTTTCGGTTTTTCTTCTTTGATCATAGATACATGTTGAAATTTCTGTTAAGAGACTTTATTAGTGAAATATTCAGTTACATTATGTGTAGTGAAATATTTTTCTCTTTCTTTTTCTTTTTTATTGCGATAGTATCATTTTCCTTACAAAATTAGTATTGTACCTGTTCTTTTTCTTTTTTCCTTTGTTTTTTGGTCTTTCGCTAAATTAACTGTTAAAAATGTAGTTGTGTTTCTACCTAACCCCGTTTAAGTTCTTAATCTATGCAGTCCTTAGTCTAAATAAGATTGACATTTTTCAACTATAATGCAGTATCGCGTAATAGTGCCGTAACAGTGAGACTTTTTTTTTTATTTTTTATTTTTTTAAATCACAGTGAGATCCATTTGATAGTGTATTTATTTATTTATTCTTTGAATCTAGGGTTGGAAAGATTTAAACTTTACAACACTATAGGGATGTGCATAAAACCAATGCCCCGTCCATTAAAATGGGGACACGTTATCAGTCGTTTAATTATTATGGGTCAATTTTCAACCCACTTGGCGAGCGGGTTGGTTTTGAACCCAATCCCACGCTATGTTTTTTTTTTTTTTTTTTTTTTTTTCCCCCCCCCCCCTTTTTTTTTTTTTTTTTTTTTTTTTTTTTTTTTTTTTCTTTCATGTATTTGTATCCATGTGTGTGTATATATGTGTATTTGTTTTGTAAACCTTAGATTTTAGAGCTTTGAGACTTTAACTAATATTTTGTATAAATTCCCTTTAACTATGTTTATGTCGTATCAAATTATGGACTATAAATTTAAACTATATATAGAGTATAATACTATATGGATTTTGAAGTACGATAATTAAGTAGTTTGAGATATTTTGTTATTTTTCATACGTTATAGAATATTTTGTTATTTGAGCATATGATTAATGATTAAGTTTAACTGTTTAAGATATAAAATTCCTTTTTTCTTTTTTTGCTACCAAAAATATCGTCAAGAAAAAAAGGTCACAAAATTATCCCAAAAAATTTACCCATCAGCCAAACCTCCCGCACACCCGCCTATAACCCTTCTAACCCATCTAAATTGTCGGGTTTTAGGTTGGTATTTTGAAAATTTTATTGTCCTCCAACCCGTTCACTACCTTTCCAACTACCAAAGTGTGGATTTATCACTAGATTATATACGTTCGCAATCATTTTGGTGTGTGTATATATAGGTCTCGTTCATTTCACCTTTTGAGTTTAGAATTTAAATTTTATTTCAGTAAAAAACTCTCAGAAACAGTCACATCTAACTTTTTTACTATGGTAAAAAGCTATCACATAAAGTCACATCTCAATTCGAATCAATGAACTAAACAGGCCCATAATGTATGTTTATGGTAGAGTATTTAGTAAAGTATTTAACCATACGGTTTCGTTGTTCACCATCTCTAACATACACATATAGTACTTGGATAACTCTTACATTATTAATGCAATAAATTAGGTGAAATAATCACAATATTATTACATGGGTACAGCGTGTGTGTGTAACTTGTAATTAAGTCTGTGGTGCTTGATGCTTTAATTTGTCCGACAATTGGCCAGTACTCCTAAGAAAAATCAACATAAGAGATCTAGTAACAAAACCTAGTTATGAAGTGCAATCTACAACGTACCTAAAATATGGAAATTATATGTGTGTGTGTATATATATCCTGATCATCACGGCCAGATCAGGAGTAACAATTTTAGATATATGAAACCGTGTGCATGGCTAAAAGAAGCTAGCATATCAATATATATATATATATATGTATATGTATATATATTGTAAGAGTGGTAATAATAAGCTTCAAACAAAAAGCGGCTACTGAGAGCCTTATTAATTGTGTGGAAGAATCCCAAAAAGGTGAGTTTGGCCATGTTGTGATATTCCTCCTCGCATTACCACAATTCCTTCTGCAACTTCTTTATGGGACCAAATCTGCACATCACTATAAAAAAAAAAAAAACCCCCCCCACA
>NW_010367534.1:0-9955 GCF_000414095.1 Morus notabilis | reverse complement strand
AAAAAAAAACCCCCCCCCACAAATATCTTCTATATATATTTATATACATTCTAATATATATATATATATATATATATGTATACGTACGTATATATCTTCACTTCTTTCCCCAGCTAGCTATCTTTTAAAAGCATCCAAAATCTTCCCATAAAGTGAAAGAATTGAATATCAACTTTTTAAGTTGAACAAGACGTGTCACTGCTTTTATTTGTTCTATTACATGTGGAAAGAGACACTTCGCTCTTTCCCACTCCCCATTATACCCTCATTTATTGGATCTTCATCTTTTTGTTTATAATTCAGAGAAATATTACCAAACTCCAAAGCATCTGTGCACCAAAGTACTACTGTGTGGATTCTCCAACATGCACCTCAATATAATGTTATCATTAATAACCAAAAAATACTCACCCTTTTATCTTCTGTTTGGATTTTTGTTTTTTCAACCACATGTTCATATAAAGTGTATTTAAATATTGTAACATACATATATAGAGAATTGATCCTTTCAATCTGGTCTCCTCTCTAAAACACAGAATTACATTTTCTTGAATGAAAGTTTTCTTTTTTACTTTTTTTTCCCTCCTTATCTCCAAAAATTAATAAGGATATTATTGTCGTTTAGAATTTCTTGGTGGGAAAAAACCGATTCATTACTTCAACAAAATGCGTCTAGTACTAAGTAACTACAAGTATCAGTACAGTACATTTATAGTACTCTTAGTATGTACGAGTCTTAGAATGGTGCTACAATTAATATGATATTATATATAAAAGAGAATATATAGCAAGGGAAAGCTGATATTCTCACTGACACAATAACACATATAAGTAGATATTATATAAATATAAATACATATACATATACATGTACACACACATACACACATTAGTTGATCATGGTCATTTCAAAACCTAATAAAGTTATTTATATATATATCTATGTACATATTATAGGTGATCCTGGTCATTTCAAAACCTAAAGTTGATTCTTGTCCTCGCATTCTATGTTTCCTTTTTATTCCCTTCAGAAACAACGATGAACCTGCCAGTTTCCATATTGATGTTTTAACTTTTTTTCATGCACGTCCCATGAAGGGAAAAGGTAGCATGCACGTTACTCTCTCTCTCTCTCTCTCTCTCTCTCTCTCTCACTCACTCACTTAGAAAGAGGTAGATAAGCACATCTTTATCTATATTAATACAGCAGAAAAAAGCTCGAATCTGGAATAGAATAAAGCAATAAAGATTAAAGAAGGCTCTCAACTCTCATGTAACAAATAAAAAATAAATTAGAGTCTGACTGAAAAAAATATGATTTCTAGTTTACTACGATAAGATTCCATATTTTGCAATAAGAAACAATTATTTAACTGAGAAGTGGTGAGTGAAGCTATATATCCCACTTCCACACTTCCTTTTAGTGATTTTCTAGTTTCCTTTTCGGCTGAATTTTCTAATGATTATATATGAAAGCCACTTCCAAAAATCATGATATATGTCAAAGCATGATTTTGAAGTTTAAGCTTAAACAAAAAAGACCGACTAACTTCTATTTGGCAGTACCAACTCACGTGTGACTTTTCATGAAGTGGCACTGTTTTTATTTGTGTGTGTGTGTGTACACACAAGCATATGTATATATGTATATATATATATATATATATATATATGATTAATATGAACTAAAAGGCATAAAATAATTGGCCAAGGGCCTTTTATTTTGGGCGACTAAATTAACTAGAAAACAGTTGCTAAGGTACCCTCGGAACTAAAGTTTTTCTCTTAACACAATCTAAAGTGAATTTCCTTTTCATATAGTTATTAGAGAACATAAAGAGCATGGAACACAATCTGTAACGGAGCTCCTCAGTTGAGCCAGAAAGTTCTTCCCATTTGTCTAGAAATAAAGATGTGTAGATTTCTTCAAAAGAAAAATAAAAAAGATATATAATTTGTACAAGGATACAATTAATACATGCACATACTATACAAGTCGCTTGGAAGTATGTGTACTTGTTGTACTCATATTTGGTATATATACGTATGTACTAGGCATATTTAGTACTTGACAAATTAAATAGAAGCACTATTTTATTACATACGTATATGTTGGTACGGAATTTGAGTGCTACATAGGAACGTCCTACTAAGGAGGCAGTTTTAATATTTGTGAAAATACTTGTTAAATTAATGTAAAAAAAAAAAAAAAAAAATTATCCAATAGTTTAGAATTTGACTATAGAACAATCTAAAAAGGAAGAAGGGAGAGATAGAGAAAGCAAAATATGGGAGGATTAAAAATGAATTCAATAAACTAAATACCTTCTTGTAATTCAGTATAAGAAGACTAGATTTCTCTTATTATTTCATTTGAAGTGTTCGACAATGAAAATAGAGAAAGCAAAAGAACCTATATTAGAGAAAAAAAATTCAATAAACATTTTCATTTCTATAAAAAGAAATAATCATATATATGAACCCTAATTCATAACTGTAGTCAACAACAACAGAACAATTAAGAAGTATACATCTTGCAATTTTGCTCAAACTCTTTGGTATTTACTCTGTAAAGAACAACAAATAAAAAAGACATTATACAAACATCTTAAAAATAAAAAAGAATAAGAATATATAATATATTATATAAATATAGGCCAAATACAAAAGATATGTTACTGTAATCATAATGGTGATGATTTTCATGCAAAGGGATATGGGATAATTTTGCTTTGGGTCTTTGGTTCTCCGTTTTATTTTTTGTCAGAAGTATGAGCAGCCTTTTCTTTGCTTTCTTTTTTCTTTTCTTTTTCTTTTCTTTTCTTTTCTTTTTCTCTCTTTTCCCCTTTGTTTCTTTCTCTCTTTCCTTAATCCTTTCCTTTCCAACATGGATTACTGTTGCACAGTTAGTTTCAGTTAAGAGGCACACATATATTAGAGCTTACCCAAAGCAGGCCCCATAGAGAAAAGAAAGCAACGAAAAGAGCAAATTGTGGATGGACAAATTTCTTGGCCTCATGACGTTGAAAGGAACAGTTGAGGAAGAGAGAGAGAGAGAGAGATAGAGAGAGAAAGAGGCTTCAAGTACTAATGATGATGATAATGATGTTGTCTCTGAGTTTTTTTTTTGTTTTGTTTTTTTTAATATTGTTTTTCACTCCTACCCATGATGATCTGGGTTGTCAGGGTCAGGCCAGAAGGAAGAGTATTTCATCCAGTCTGCCTCTTGAGGGACGTTTGTGATGGATGACTCCTGCCAATGAATATTACCAAAAACCATCAAAAATTAGATAAGGACTAGGGTTTATGCAACTGTATATGAAGTTTTACAAGTTTACACCAAAAGCTACACAACATGAAAAAGAAAACTGCAGCCACAAATTTCTATTTTTATTTTCTATTTTTTTCTTGTGTTAATAGTACATGTTATAATTTATCTATTATCTTAATAGACTTTTGACCAATCATAAATTCACTTAAATTAATTAAACCAATGAATTATTAGACAATTACTTATGGAAAAGACACTAATATAATTCTTCTTTCTTTTTTTTTTTTTTCGTTGTCCCAAGCTTTTCCATTTTGTGTAATTTGCCTTCACTACTTAAAATGGTAAGAGAAACAAGTGTAACCCATCACCACTAATTAATTGTGAACTTTAAGTTTCATATTTTGTCTAAAAATCAAAAGGAAAAAACATAGCGCCTGAGCTGTTAAAGATTTTTCATTACTTTTTTCTTAAAGGAGAGAGAGAACCTACATACTTCACCACCTATAGGTCTTCAATTGTGGGCTTCTGGTTTCACATACTCTTTCTATCATGTATATACATTTTTGTTGTATCTGATATCGACATATGGGGAAAAAAATGTTTGGTCTACCCTCTAAAGAAAATATAAGTTGTTAATAAAGTGTACTTGCAAACGAATATGTTTTATGTTGTCAATATTCCCTTAAAAAAAAAAATTCGTCGACAATGTTGTCTTTCTGTTTAGGCGACAAAAAAATATTCTAGTCTAGATATGCTATAGCTGCAGATTTATCCTTTTTCGTTTCTTTTTTTTTCTTTTTCAGGAGGAAGATTGATATTCATATACCACAATTCAAAACCACCAAACATATTAAAATGTAAAGAGAAAAAGAGAAAAAGGAAAAAAGGCTTGGGGCTTCTATCTTTAATTTAAACTAATACTAATAAAGAATATTGGTTTTTTTTTTCTTTTTTTTTTATATCACCTTTCCCTTTTCCTTCCCCAGCTAGTTTATAACATGAAGGAATGAAATTCATTGAAATTAGAGGGGGAGAGAAAAAAAAGAAAACAAGTAATATTTCATAGATTTCAGGGTCAAAAAGTTGATACTCACTTCTTTGATATTAGAAGTACTTGAAGTGCATCCCATTATGAGTTCTTCTAAACCAGACGCTGACCTTCCCCCCAGCTTATGATGCTGTTGCTGCTGCTGTTGCTGTTGGTGCGCTTGTTGCTGTAAAATATTATATTTATTATATGCATTCAAAGTTGTAAAAAGATAAAATAAGTCAATGAAATCCAATGCTAATGATAATGTCTTCTACAAGTAATTAATAAAAAGTGAATGACAACTTCTTGTTTGCAAGTTAGCATGCAAACATTCAAAAGTAATCAATAATCATTATTTTAGAAACTTATCAATTTAGAATACTTGAAATATTATCGTTTTTATCGATTTCAACTTTCCCACATGAAGTAAATCCCGAGAAACGAAGAGGCAAGAAACGTACACATTAAATGGATAATGCCAGGGACGCTAACTCTAATCCCAACTTTCGTACCTGGAAATTCTCGTTTTGTAGCATGATTCTGGAGACGTGGTAGGCGTCCTGATCAAGAATAATGGAGGTGTGATGGAGAGGAGGAGGAGGGATAATGTTGGAAATGGGGTGGGATGGACGGCTGATGTGAAACGCAGACGTCGCGATCTGATGATGTATATGTTGTTGTTGTTGTTGTTGTTGTTGTTGATGGTGATGATGATGATGGTCTTGGGCCATATGGTGTGCCCTCTGCTGGTGATCCTCGCACGTGCCTGCTCCTCCCGGGGCTTCCCTTACTGTTGAAGCATCTCCTATTCCCACCTGCAATGTATATGGACAGTGATCAATTAGTATTAATTCGGACATCACATCCCCAATTAATGAAGAATTTTTCTATAACTATGTATTGTAATTAGCTTAGCTAGCTAGGCAGTCCATTTTCAACTGTTCCTCATCTTTCGCTTTTTTTTGTTTTTTTTCCCTAGTTCTTTCTCTTACACATTCTTTGGTCTTAAAATATCTATAAGTTGCAATATTGATATCAAGTCATTAGTATATGCCACTTTTTGGTGGGTAAACTGGGTTTTGAGTTAGATGACAATAGTAATATCAAGTAAGGTCCATGGAGTTTGTCATGCTTCATATGCAAGCAATGAAAAAAACAAAAAAACAAAAACAAAAACAAAAAACCCCTTTTGTGTATACTAGACTAGTATTATCAGAAGAGATTAGGACATATAGAAGTTTAGATTGCATCATGTATTATATGTAATGTAATAAAATATTACCTCGTCAAAGCTTTTTCTAAATGGAACAAAGCTGAAGTGATCAGATTTCAACTGAGGAATACTTTCTAAACCACTGTAAGCAGCAGTAGTAGCACTAGACATCTGAGCAGCAACTCCAACAGACAATTCATCTGATCTCTGAGGATTAATGTTTATCTCCTTAGAAGAACAACTCCCACTCCCACTATCTCTCCGGTCGCTATTTCCTAATTCTCCGGTAGTTATAGCCATCCCCGTCGTGGTGGTGGTGGTCAGACTCCGGTCGGACCAATTACATTGCCTAGGCTGCGTCTGGTAGAATATCTTTGAAACAACAAGCTCACCTTCTTTCTCCTCCTCATGTTGTCCAAGATGGTATTGGTGCATGACCCAGTTGGTCTTTTCGGGTTTTCGGTTCTTCCCAAAGTTGGTGTAGAGGACGAGGATTTTCTTGCAACCTTTTTGCTTTCCATTCACCATGACGGGCCTGGTCTTGCCCGTTTTGTGCCACCTAGTTTCCCCGCCTTGCAAGTCACATTCGGTTTGGATTTTTCTTCGCTTTCTTGTCCCGGTTGTATAAGCTTTTGAAGGTCTGTGGAAGAAATGCCTACTTAAACCATCTCTTGTCACTCCTGCCCAAGAAAAAATTATTCATCAAAGTTAGGTTTGACTTAGGTGCAACAAACTGCGAAACAATATATTGTGGTCATATTTATTCCTAAACGACATGAATATAGCATGCATGGCAATATATTCAAAGTGTAAAAAGAAGACAAAATAAATGGGATTTTCTTTTTCTTTTTCTTTTTAGCTTGAATGATATATATTGAATAAAACTATTGTTTTCATACATAGTCTACCATATGCATATAGATGGACGTATACAGGAGTAATTGAAGAATAATATTTGAGAAGATATTAGTGATCTAGAGAGAGGGCATGCATAATTATATTTATATATAATGAAATTAGAATAAATATATATGTATATATATATATGTATATGTATATGTATATGACCTGGAAGTTTCTCAGGATGGGTATAACAAATGCCATCTTCTCCTTCAATAGTAGGGATAAACTCATCTATCAAAGGATGAGACTTCATGTCTTTGTCTTCTACCTTTGCTTCCAGATGTTCGATCAGTTCTTGGTCTGTCGGGTCGAATTTCACTCCTGCTGGTAGACCTAACCAATTCTGCAATTATAGACTCCATTCAAAACCAATATATATATATATATATATATATATTTATATTCAAAAATAAAGCAAAAGAGGTGATAGAAAGAAAGCACAAGGAGAAAAAACAAAAATAAAAATAAAAAGAAAAGAAAAGAAGAAGAGGACCCTTTACTTAAAATTTAGAATATCATTTTGTTTAAATGAAAAATGATTAATTACAATAGAACAAAATATTAATGTTGTCTCATGAACTTCACACAGCTAATTATAATAGCAAAGTTCAAAAAATAAAATAAAATAAATCTACTTTCCAATATGTTTTGTTTTATTATATATGTTTCATTACCGGCTTTCCTTCAAGCTTGTGGCCACAACCGGGGCAGTGCTTGGATCCACACATCTGATGCTCTTCGAGCTTCGCATCGATGAGATCGGAGCTGCTGATTGACCCCAGATTACTCTTGTTCATTGCTAATTTTGTGATCACCGTAAATAAGAAGAAAAAGAAAGGAGCTAGAGATAATTATATATGTATATACTATCTTCTTTCTTTGAATCTAGAACTGATGATCATGAGCTCGTTTTTACAATAAGCCGCGGCAGCGCTCTCTACGAAATTATCATCTTCTTCCTCAGAAAAGTAGAGCTCGCTTTTCATAATATTCCCGGCAGCCAGTTTGCTAGTAGCTTCCGCTCCTTTTGCCCTCTATATAATATGATTAGTATACTGTTTGATAAGCGAAATAAGGGTTAGAGAAAGAAAAGAAAGAGATAATTACATAATGAAATAGTTTCATTTATATATATATATATATATATGTGTGTGTGTGTGTTTGTGTTAATATAGGATACAAAGACTACTTGAGAATTAAGACCACACAAGCAAGTATTCATATACAAGATTTTCGTTTGTGCTACTAGTATTACGAACATATCAACAAAGAAGTACAGCTTCAAAAAAAAAAAAGGAGAGAGAGGTAAGAAATAGAAGAAAAAGACAAGAATATAGTAAGAAACATACGAGTATCAATGAATAAAAGGACTAGCTAGTTTTGTAGCGTGTGAATTATATTGCTTTTCCAGGAGAAAATAAATCAAAACCAAGATGTTTGGCAAAAACCCAGATGAGAAAATCCGGAGAAGAAGAAGAAGAAGAAGAAGAAGAAGAGGAAAATAAAAGAAAGAAACTGTCACAGTGGAATTGAGATATAAACCTGCTTTAACCATGGAAAACACCAGAATCATTTCTCTCTCTAGACTCTAGTCTCTACTTTAACTGAAGCCAGTGAGAAAAAAAAAGGAAAAGGTGTTTGTTGCCCTCTCAAAACATATACTCTCTCTACAATAATATTATCATACCACCTTTAAGCCTTTGCTAATTTAAGAGGGGCATATAGTTGTTGTAGGCGGTTTGAGAGAGAGAGAGAGAGAGGGAGAGAGAGAGAGAGAGAGAGAGAGAGAAGAGGATAGAAACAAAACAAAAATAATAAGTTGAGGGGGGGTTTCTAAAGCTAAGCAATAGCTCATAAGGTAAGGCCTCTCCCACACCTTTGTGTTGAGCCTTGACTACTACAAAAGCAAAAGGGGAAGAAACGGCCTTCACAGCTGTTACTAAGAAGGCACACAACAACAGTACTCAAAAGCAGAGCTAAACCCCATCTTTGTTTATTTAATTAAAAATATATCATATCCATGTAAATAAATAAATACATAAAATTGTATCTAGTCATTGGTTAAAGTTTTATTTATTTATTTTTAAACTGGTGAAATTAATTAGTTCATGGGTTTTTTAAGACCAAAAGAAAAAAAAAAAACTGTTATTTTGTATAGACAGCAGTAAACTTTGAGTATTCAAGAAGAAATCAGGAAATTATGTTACAGTGGCATAGTTGAATTTTGCGTTAGAGATTTCAATTAGTATCAGGACTATTATACTAATAATAATAATGAAGCAAAGTTATTTTCAACAGGGAGAGAGAGAGAGGGGACGAACTTCAAGAGAGCTTGTGTAAAAATAGTAGTGATTAAAAAAAAAAAAAAAGAAGGATGATAAGAGCTCACATGGGTTTTGAGCTGGAGTGCTGATCATGATGCTTTTGCCATGAATGTTGCTGAAGAGAGAGAGAGAGAGAGAGAGAGGGGTATTAGAAGGTTGCTTGATATGCAAGGCAAAATGAGCAGTATACTTGATGGACCACCACCACCCCTTCTAATTAAAACTTCTACAAAATTACATGAAAAGGAGAAAAAAAAAATATCTACGAAACTTCAAGTAGAAGCGCCAAATAAATAATCTCTTGCGAAAAAGGAAAACGAGTAAAAAAATAAAACAAGGGGGAAAAACGACGATCATTTTACACGTACTATATATTTATCCCCCTTCTTTTTTATCTTTTTAGGCTCTGTGTTATTTTCTATAGAGAGGAACTCTAATGTACATGAGACTCGTACAAATTATATTGCGCGTATATGCAATAGAAATACCAAGTGTGTAGTGGAGTGGACCCACCATTAAGTGGACCCCAACTCTGAAATCTCCTGCTCTCAAAAGTGTCCTGATCTGATGATGGGCTAACCTTCACGTTTATAACATTCATATCCAGGCAGTCAAAAATAAAATGATGGATGGTCCAAAATGAAAAATGATGTTTGAAGAACATATATGTAGATGACCATGATTACTGCTCATTTGTCTGATATCCTTTATGTAAAAAAATAATAATTTAAAATGATAAATATAAAATTGAATTTTGTAAAAGTACCATTGGTCTAATAGCACTGACACTGAGGAATATATCCTAGGGATATATAGATACGTAGCTACACAAACACCATTCAACCTTTGATTAGTTTTCTCTTTTTGTCCCTTAAGAATCAGATCATTGCCCAGATTGGATTATCCAATGAGTTGACTTTTGACTAATGAATAGGGGAACCCACATATCTTAAACCACTGAATTTTATCTTGGCATGTTATATATATATATATATATATATACATGTTCAATCTATTATTATATATTATTTTGTACGTATTTTTATTTATTTATTATTTCCCCTTTTGTAAGGGATTAATGGATATGTACGTGTTAAGGAATATCATAAATTAAAAATAAATGAGAAGAGAAATTCTTTTATACGAAATATTCCAAAAACTTCCAAATGCAACTGGAGGGAACATCTTTATGAGGGGAAATACTCCTTTTTTTT
>NW_010367533.1:368-607 GCF_000414095.1 Morus notabilis | reverse complement strand
CGGGCCGCCCCGGGGCCGCACCGGGGCTGCCCCGGGGCCGCACCAGGTCCGTACCGGGGCCACCCTGAGGCCACCACGGGTCCGTACCGGCCACAGGAATGGTGTGTAACAGCGCCCATCAACCGATAGATCTAATCTCTGTTCGCGCTGTACAACCGGCACGGGAATGGCAACATCTTTTGGTGTCATAATGGGGCCTATCATCCGTCATATCGAAGCTCTCTTCGTGCTCTACAACT
>NW_010367533.1:0-282 GCF_000414095.1 Morus notabilis | reverse complement strand
GCCACAAATTTTGGTGTCGTAACGGGGCCCATCAGCCGTTAGATCGAAGCTCTCTTCGCGATCTTCAACTGGCACGGGAACGGTGACAACTTTTTATGTCATAGCGGGTCCCATAATCTGTCAGATCAAAGCTCTCTTCCCCTTCTACAACCGCCATGAAATTAGCGACAACTTTTTGTGTCGTAACAGGGCCGGCCCATCAGAGGTTATATCAAAGCTCTCTTCGCGCTCAACCACTACCACTAGAATGGCGACAATGTTTGGTGTCGAAACGGGGCCCAT
>NW_010367532.1:1042-1271 GCF_000414095.1 Morus notabilis | reverse complement strand
CAACTGATGGGCCCCATTTCAATACCAAAAGTTTTCACCGAAAACGTGGGAGTTGTAGATCACGAAGAGAGGTTCAATCTAACGGCTGATGGGCCCCTTTACGACACTAAAAGTTGTCATCATTCCCGTACCATTCGTAGATCGTGAAGAGTGCTTCTTCGATCTAACGGTTGATGGGCCCCGTTACGACACCAACATTTGTCGCCCTTCCCGGGGCGGTTGTAGAGCG
>NW_010367532.1:0-1003 GCF_000414095.1 Morus notabilis | reverse complement strand
CATACGTTGTCGCCATTCTAGTGGCAGTGGTAGAGCGCGAAGAGAGCTTCGATATAACCTCTGATGGGCCGGCCCTGTTACGACACCAAAAGTTGTCGCTTTATTCGTGGCGGTTGTAGAGGGCGAAGAGAGCTTTTATCTGACGGATTATGGGACCCAATACGACATAATAAGTTGTCACCGTTCCCGTGCCAGTTGTAGATCACGAAGGGAGCTTCGATCTAACGGCTGATGGGCCCCGTTACGACACCAAAATTTGTCGCCCTTCCTGGGGCGGTTGTAGAGTACGAAGAGAGCTTCGATCTAACGGCTGATGGGCCCCGTTACGACACCAAAATTTGTCGCCCTTCCTGGGGCGGTTGTAGAGTACGAAGAGAGCTTCGATCTAACGGCTGATGGGCCCCGTTACGACACCAAAATTTGTCGCCCTTCCTGGGGCGGTTGTAGAGTACGAAGAGAGCTTCGATCTAACGGCTGATGGGCCCCGTTACGACACCAAAATTTGTCGCCCTTCCTGGGGCGGTTGTAGAGTACGAAGAGAGCTTCGATCTAACGGCTGATGGGCCCCGTTACGACACCAAAATTTGTCGCCCTTCCTGGGGCGGTTGTAGAGTACGAAGAGAGCTTCGATCTAACGGCTGATGGGCCCCGTTACGACACCAAAATTTGTCGCCCTTCCTGGGGCGGTTGTAGAGTACGAAGAGAGCTTCGATCTAACGGCTGATGGGCCCCGTTACGACACCAAAATTTGTCGCCCTTCCTGGGGCGGTTGTAGAGTACGAAGAGAGCTTCGATCTAACGGCTGATGGGTCCCATTACGACACCAAAAGTTTTGCCGTTCCCGTGGCAGTTGTAGATCACGAAGAGAGCTTCGATCAAACCGCTTATGGGCCCAATTTCAACATCAAAAGTTGTCGCCGTTCCCATGGCGGTTGTAGGGCGGAGCTCTCTTCATGATCTACAACTACCACGGGAACGGTGATACTTTTGGTGTCGTAACGGG
>NW_010367531.1:292-478 GCF_000414095.1 Morus notabilis | reverse complement strand
TCTCTTCGCCCTCTACAACCGCCACGAAAACCGTGACAAATTTTTGTGTTGTAACGGGCTCCATTAGCCGTTAGATCGGAGCTCTCTTCGCAATCTAAAATGGCCAAAGGAACGCTCAAAATTTTGGTGTGTAACGGCGCCCATCAACCGATAGATCTAATCTCTGTTTGCGCTCTACAACCGCCA
>NW_010367531.1:0-164 GCF_000414095.1 Morus notabilis | reverse complement strand
TCGACTCTCTCTGCGCCCCCTCCCCCCGCCACTGGAATGGCGACAACGTTTGGTGTTGAAACGAGGCCCATCAGCCGTGAGATCGAAGTTCTATCGCGCTCTACAACCGCCCCGGGAAGGGCGACAAATTTTGTTGTCGTAAGGGGGCCCATCAGCCGTTAGAT
>NW_010367530.1:4544-5871 GCF_000414095.1 Morus notabilis | reverse complement strand
ACTTTAATTAAACTCTTATTTTAACTAAATATAAATTATTTTAATATTTGTTAAATTTAAAATATAATAATTTTATTGAATTTATATAAAAATCTTTACATTTATTACAATTAAAAGAATAAAATAATATAAAAAATGACTAGTCGCTTCATGCTAGCTATATTTACCTAGTATGAAAGACATTCTTTAAAATAGCTAACCATTTAGCTAATAGTTAGAGTGTAGAAAAACACTTAAAAAAAAAAAGCTAAATCATTAGTTATTTTGGTTAAAAACATGAAATGAATAGCATAATTAGAGTTGCTCTAACGAAAGTTGTTAGACCTAGGTATATTTGGAGTGGTGGTGGAGTCGTGTTGGGTCCTCATTTATTTGTTCTCTATAGTTTTTTATTGGTCAGTTTATGGACCGTAATTTATTCGTGTGGCTAGAGGCTTATCTTGTTTTTGGTTTTTATTTTGATGTATTAAAAATAATGTTGAGTCCAGAGTTTCAGCATTCATGTTTTCATTGTGTAATAATGACAGTTATTACCTCACCATTCTATGAGGTAGTAGTCTAGTCTGCTAGGTTTGGTTATGTGCAGTTTTGTGAGTGGCCAAAGTGTTTGAGTCCCTAACCAACAGCAGGGTAAAAAACAACCCGAAAGGACCCGCGACCCGACCCGGACATATCTTGGGCTCTAGAACTCCGTTTTTGATGATTCAAAAGGAAATTTTCTCCAAATTCCGTCCTCTTTTGATCTATAACATCAAAATGACCTGAAACACTCAAAATTTCAAATGAAAATGAAAATCCATTCCGGCCATTTTTCAAGCTTGAAACCACAATAAATCGGCCAAATCGCCTCACGAAACTTAGGAAAATTATCACCCATAAGACATATTTGAAGTGGGTAACCTCAATGAATCATTTCTTTGAGCTAAAACTGTAGGATCAAGTTGTGATTTTTAAGTGAAAAATCATTTAAACAACAACAAACTTGTAGGCGGAAATTTCAAAAAAATTTCACATCTCTTGCAATTCCAAATTAAACGTAAATCACAACGAGAGATACATGCATGATATATGTTTATAGATAAAGGAATAAAATGACAACCATACCTTTAAGACGATCGGATCAAATATGGCCGCAAGGATCTTGTCTCACTATCTCACGTTCCGAGATGGAGAATTGCCGTGAAACAAGACCGTTGATTTATGAACACGATCACACCACAAACCACTCGTTGATTCAAGACTATGACTCTAAGTGTTTTGGGATTAGAGAGTGGGCTCTTTTTCAAAAACCTAAGGAAAACAAATTTCCTTCTAATTTTGTTACAAA
>NW_010367530.1:0-2544 GCF_000414095.1 Morus notabilis | reverse complement strand
AGACTGTGTCATCTACGTGGTTCTTTCCACCTCCATCTGAGCCTGCAAAGGTATATGAAATAAAAATGAATAAAAATAGTATAATATGTTATGTTAAATATCAAAAAAGAAATAAGTTTAAAATTTACTTATAAATGCATGTTCCGCATCCGGATTGATAAAATTCTGCCCATGATGGTGCATGTTACCCCAATTGTCAATTAATGATCTTGGCTCCTGGGTCTCGGAATTTGCCTAATCAAGTTGAACGTGTTAGAATAATTATTAAGCCAAAGTGACAAAAACATAACAAGTATGCAAATTAGTATTACCTTATCAAAACGATGTTTGGAGTATGACTTTCTATCATGGAAGCTAGACCACTTCTGACTGCCACGGTTTTGTTGATTTGTAGCATATTTTTTCTGGCAAAAATCATAGATGAATTAGTAACATACTTAATAATTAAATAAACCAATTAATAAAAAGTAAGAAAATATAATGAAATTGAACCTGAAAAGTAGGAGACGTAAAACGATCACAACAAGGTCCCCATTCCTCTTTGCTCCTCAAGTTTTTAGGAGGATTTTGCCTAACAAAATCCTCATTTTCTGCCCCTCCCATCTTCTGGAAGTGTCTGTGCAAGGTAGTCTTCTAGTCCTTGTAACATTTGCTAGCTTCACGGTCAACTACAACTCTAATGATGCCATTGACGCGGTCATATCAAGGTTAAACCAATCCTAAAATACATTAAAAAATCAACAAATGAATCTTATTTATTGTATCCATAATTAAAAATGTTTAGGACAAATTTTATTTTAAATAGATACCAGCATGCGATCTGAATCCTCTTTTTGTGCTCAGGCATGTTCTTCCAAGCGTTGTAATGTATATATTTTATGTTTATATTTTGTCAGCTGGGAAGCTCCTGTAAGTATTGGCTATACAACTTTTTCCCGATTATCTTAAAATCGAGTCAAAGATTCAAAGATGCGGGATCATCATTATTATAACACACAATCATTAGCAAGTTGCATCTAAACCGAACGTGAAGAAAACTATATTAAAGGTAATCATGAAATTACTAATTAGCAACCACTAACCTCCCTCCCTCGTGTCTCCCAGGCAACGAGACAAAACTTCACCGAATCATGCGATAAGAGCATATTCACGGAAACTCTTTAAATTTTAATTATATTTTAGTTAAAATTGCTAGAAATTATTTTAGCTAATAATTTTGTAGTGAGTCACTTTAATTAAACTCTTATTTTAACTAAATATAAATTATTTTAATATTTATTAAATTTAAAATATAATAATTTTATTGAATTTACAAAAGAATCTTTACATTTATTACAATTAAAAGAACAAAATAATATAAAAAAGACTAGTCGCTTCATGCTAGCTATATTTACCTAGTATGGAAGACATTCTTTAAAATAGCTAACCATTTAGCTAATAGTTAGAGTGTAGAAAAACACTTAAAAAAAAAAGCAAAATCATTAGTTATTTTGGTTAAAAACATGAAATAAATAGCATAATTATAGTTGCTCTAACGAAAGTTGTTAGACCTAGGTATATTTGGAGTGGTGGTGCAGTCGTGTTGGGTCCTCATTTATTTGTTCTCTATAGTTTTTTATTGGTCAGTTTATGGACCGTAATTTATTCGTGTGGCTAGAGGCTTTTATCTTGTTTTTGGTTTTTATTTTGATGTAATAAAAATAATGTTGAGTCCAGAGTTTCAGCATTCATGTTTTCATTGTGTAATAATGACAGTTATTACCTCACCATTCTATGAGGTAGTAGTCTAGTCTGCTAGGTTTGGTTATGTGCAGTTTTGTGAGTGGCCTAAGTGTTGGAGTCCCTAACCTCCAGCAGGGTAAAAAACAACCCGAAAGGACCCGCGACCCGACCCGGCCATATCTTGGGCTCTAGAACTCCGTTTTTTATGATTCAAAAGGAAATTTTCTCCAAATTCCGTCCTCTTTTGATCTATAACATCAAAATGACCTAAAACACTCAACATTTCAAATGAAAATGAAAATCCATTCCGGCCATTTTTTGAAGCTTGAAACCACAATAAATCGGCCAAATTGCCTCACGAAACTTAGGAAAATTATCACCCATAAGACATATTTGAAGTGGGTAATCTCAATGAATCATTTCTTTGAGCTAAAACATGGATTCAAAATTTTGGGTTTTTGATCCACTGAAAATGTAGAATCCGAAAATTGTAGCTCTAAGCCCAAGTAAGTTGGCTCTAATACCAATTGCTAGATTTAAAATTATCTAAACACACTACAACAAAAAAGGTCATTTACGGCGACTCAATGTCGTCGCAAATAGGTGATATGTCGTTGTAAATACATCATTTTTTGACAACATGTCGTCGCAAATGAGTCACCGCAAAAAATTAGACACAAATGATATATTTGCGACGACAAAGTTTTGAGGTGTTGTCGCAAATATATTTGCGACAACAGTCATCGCGCATAAGTCGTCACGAATGTTCCGTCGATTATGTCGTTGATGATGACGTGTCATAGATCATTTGCGACGACATAG
>NW_010367529.1:0-870 GCF_000414095.1 Morus notabilis | reverse complement strand
GTGGCGGTTGTAGAGCGCAAACAGAGAATAGATCTATCGGTTGATGCGCACCGTTACACAACAAAAGTTTTGCGCGTTCCTTTGGCCATGGTAGATTGCGAAGAGTGCTTCGATCTAACGGCTAATGGGGATCATTACAACACAAAAAATTGTCACGGTTTCGTGACGGTTGTAGAGGGCGAAGAGAGCTTTGATCTGACGAATTGTGGGCCTCATTACGACACCAAAAGTTTTCACCGTTCCCGTGCCATTCGTAGATCGCGATGAGAGCTTCGATCTAACGGCTGATGGGCCCCCTTACGACACCAAAAGTTTTCACCGTTCCCGTGCCATTCGTAGATCGCGATGAGAGCTTCGATCTAACGGCTGATGGGCCCCCTTACGACACCAAAAGTTTTCACCGTTCCCGTGCCATTCGTAGATCGCGATGAGAGCTTCGATCTAACGGCTGATGGGCCCCCTTACGACACCAAAAGTTTTCACCGTTCCCGTGCCATTCGTAGATCGCGATGAGAGCTTCGATCTAACGGCTGATGGGCCCCCTTACGACACCAAAAGTTTTCACCGTTCCCGTGCCATTCGTAGATCGCGAAGAGAGGTTCAATCTAACAGCTGATGGGCCCCGTTACGACACCAAAACTTTTTGTTGTTCCCGTGGCAGTCATAGATCATGAATAGAGCATCGATCTACCGGCTGATGGGCCCCATTACGAGACCAAAAGTTGCCGTCGTTCCCGTGCCATTCGTAGATCGCGAAGAGAGCTTCTTTAATTTAACGGTTGATGTGCCCCGTTACGACACCAACGTTTGTTGCCCTTCCTGGGGCGGTTGTAGAGCACAAAGAGAGCTTCGATCTAACGGCTGATGGGC
>NW_010367528.1:0-1565 GCF_000414095.1 Morus notabilis | reverse complement strand
TGAAATCAGGACTATCAGAGTTTTGTAGGCGATTGAAATAGTTATATTGTGTATTGTTGTATTTGTTTGTAACCCAAAGCCTCCCAATGTGAATATTTGATTTCTTTAATTATTATTATTCTATTTGTTTATTTTTTATGTTTGAATTATTGTTCAAATCTTTTCTTACGAAATTTTAATTTTTATTCAATTTTTTTTTCTTTAAAATCTATAAACCAAACTGGCACATTACATCATTTGTTATATAGAGATGATTAGAAATATATTATGCTGCTTCGCTTGATCTTGTATACTTACAAAACTAATCCACCATCAAATTGCATTCTCTCGGACAAATTAAAATCGGTAGACTTTTGCTGGCAGATATGCATTCATAGAAAGCCCACACAAGTATGGAAGTCGAACATATGGAGGAAAAAAAAAGGAAAAAATAAATATGAAAGAGAAAAAAATAAATATTTTTCGCTTTGTTTAAAACTTTAAAGAAAATTTATAGAAAAATAATCAAGAACACAAGGATACAATTACGCTGATATAATAAGACATAGATATACAACAATGAATTATGATAAGGTCAAAAAGAACCCATACCATGTAAATTTACTCGCATAATTACTAACCACTCAACAAGCACGCGTATAATAATCACAAACAATTAAAATACATTAAGCGCTCTTGTCTCATGTTTGCCTCCCGTTTTTGCATAAATTATCTTCAACTCTCAGAACTATCTTTGCCCCGTTATATATATATGTCACAGCAAACTAAATGTTTATGCGGGACAAATTTACCACTAAATTTGTCACTTTGTAATTTGTCAGATAAGATATATATAGCTAACTTAAGTATAATATTAATTATCTATTAAATTAAATCCACATTCTTCACTATATTTTTTCATCTGTCGTGCTAAGGGACAACAATTCTAATTCAATGTTTTGATATCAACTTAAGATACAGAAAGACGTTGTATTATTACTTTTTTTTTTTTTGTGGATCGAATTATTATCATTACATACTGTCTATTATTATTAACTTAGATGACAATCCCTCAAACACTTATGAATAAAATAATAACAACACAAATTCAACTGATTTTAAGTTGGTATTAGAGTTGGTATCCTGTATCATTATTATTTTTATTTTACTTTCCTCACTAGACATGCAAATCAAGTAGAGAAATACACTGCACGAATGGCGGCTTGTACTCGGTCGGCAGTTTTAGGTCCAAACAACCTAAGCAAGCTCGAAGCCAAATCCGCCTCAATGGTGTTCGTCTTCACAACCTCATCCATCTTTCGAAGATAATCTCTCTCGGTCTGCGACACCTCTCTCTTCACACAAGCACATTGATCCATCCAAATCCTAAGCGCTTCCTTTGCAACGGGATGAACATGTTCTCTTATGATCTCCTCCATTCGCTCGGCCGCCTCAGCTTCGATTCTGACCATGATTGTTGTCGGAGAAAGAAGGGATCGGACGTAGAGGGACGGAGAGAAGTAGGGCCTAACCTCGTGGATTTTGTCGAGCAACTGCCTTTGAGTTTCCAACTCGGTGTCTTGGTA
>NW_010367527.1:0-1381 GCF_000414095.1 Morus notabilis | reverse complement strand
ACCAATTTATAGACTGCATACAATGACGGAGTCAGCCTTTCACTTCAATAGGGACGTACAGTAAACTTTTTTAACAAATTATCTTAGAAGAGACATATAAAAAAATATTTTTTATTTTAATAAAAGCATATATTATTTCAATGAGGTCTTAAATATAAAATTTTAAAATTTTTAAAGATAATATATATATATTTTTTTAAATTTAAGTGAAGACGGTTACCCCACCCATCTTTAAGTGCCGCCGTCACTTTGACTGCATATAGTCTTTCCAAGTACGAGTATATCGTATGAGAAGGATTGGTCAGCTTTAATTTCTAAGATCTGCGTGTAAAACACTTCCACTTTACTTGTTTTGCTTCATTTTCTCGGCACTATTCATTTGCTAAAGGTGGACTGCGTTTACTTTGACTTCTAGAAATTCGGCCAAAGTTATTCTAAGGTCCCGTTCATTTCGCTGATTCAAGTTTAGAATTCGAGTTTTTCTACAGTAAAAAGCTCTCACAAATAATCACAATTAACTTTTTTGTTACAGTAAAAAGTTCTCATATAAAGTCACATCTCAACTCGAATTCTAAACTCGAATCAGCAAAGTGAACGAGGCCTAAAACTTGCTTGACTTGGACCTGCAAAGTCTACAAAATAAATATACAATTGAAATATATGAACATCCAATAAAATCAGAAATTAGTTACCACATCTCATTATCAATCGATGCCATGATTGCTGGCCTTGCACGATGATGTTAACCGATTTGTGCTCTCTCAGTTGGTTTTTGACTCATGCCAAGGACCTAAGACGTAGCATTATGTTGTTATAAGCCAATAATGTTGTAACAAATTTGAAAGTAAAGCATGTATATGAGATCATTTGTGTATAATGTTTGTCCACTTTTAATGTTAATATAAATAATATTGCGTCGAATAGTACACTTTGAAAGTTATAGATGGTATTTGAAGAAATAAAAATTATTAATTACACGACATAAGCAATCAAATATTCAGTCTCAAAAAGTTATACGACCAAACTGTTGGTTTCAAAGAGAACTAGTGGCTAAAGTTTAGTCGTAACAAATCTGCTGTTTTTGAGTCGTATTGATTTAGGACGACTTTTAAACGGTGACTAAAATAACGTCTTTTTGCGACTAAGAATTAGTAGTAAATAATGGAAATTTTTTTGTGATTAAATATTTAGTCGCGTATAAGCTTATTAATATTATGACGAAATATGTGGTAGTAAAACCCTTCAATTTAGTTAGAATAACAGAATCATTGGGTTGTTTTTGGCACTAAAATTTGATAGTTTTCATGATCAAATTATTAACTTCCAACGATAAAAATATTAGTCACAAAAAGGCTTTTTTTTTTTTTTTTTTTTTTTTTCC
>NW_010367526.1:1056-1235 GCF_000414095.1 Morus notabilis | reverse complement strand
TCGCTTTATTCATGGCGGTTGTAGAGGGCGAAGAGAGGTTTGATCTGACGGATTACGGGAGCCGTTATGACATAAAAATTTGTCACCGTTCCCGTGCCAGTTGTAGATCCCAAAGAGAGCTTCGATCTAACGGCTGATGGGCCCCGTTACGACACCAAAATTTGTCGCCCTACCCGGGG
>NW_010367526.1:278-921 GCF_000414095.1 Morus notabilis | reverse complement strand
CGTTCCCGTGGCAGTTGTAGAGCGCAAACAGAGATTAGATCTATCAATTGATGGGCGCCGTTACACAACAAAAGTTTTGAGCATTCCTTTGGCCATTGTAGATTACGAAGAGAGCTTCGATCTAACGGTTAATGGGGCCCGTTACGACACAAAAAATTGTCACTGTTTTGTGGCGGTTGTAGAGGGTGAAGAGAGCTTTGATCTGACGGATTGTGGGCCTCGTTAAGACACCAAAATTTTTCACCGTTCCCATGCCATTCGTAGATCGCGATGAGAGCTTCGATCTAACAGCTGATGGGCCCCGCTACGACACCAAAAGTTGTCGCCGTTCCCGTGACGGTTGTAAGGCGCGAAGAGAGCTTTGATCTAACGCCCGATGGGCTCCGTTACGACACCAAAAGTTTTTACCAAAAATGTGGCAGCTGTAGATCACGAAGAGAGGTTCGATCTAATGGTTGATGGGCGCCGTTACGACACCAAAAGTTGTCGCCGTTCCTGTGACGGTTGTAGAGTGCGAAGAGAGCCTCAATCTAACGGATTATGGGCCCCGTTACGACACCACAACTTTTCGCCGTTCCCGTGGCAGTCGTAGATCGTGAAGAGAGCATCGATCTAACGGCTGGGGGGCCCCCTTACGGCACCA
>NW_010367526.1:0-155 GCF_000414095.1 Morus notabilis | reverse complement strand
TTCGATCTAACGGCTGATGGGCCCCATTTTGACACCAAACGTTGTCACCATTCTAGTGGCGGTGGTAGAGCATGAAGAGAGCTTCAATATAACCTTTGATGGGCCAGCCCCGTTACGAGACAAAAAGTTGTCACTAAATTCGTGGCAGTTGTAGA
>NW_010367525.1:0-709 GCF_000414095.1 Morus notabilis | reverse complement strand
CTTATATTGAGAACAACCCAAGTGGTGTAGAGTTTCTAATTAAGCTCGTCTTCTCTACTCTTAACCTACTTTTCTAATTTCTACTATCTCTTATCTCCTAAACTCAAGAAAAAGTCATTTCAACCCTAATTTAAATTGATTTTTTTTGCCCTTTATCTATGCATATGAAATACGTAGAGAGAGAGAGGGGAATTATTATAGTAAAACAAAAAGAAAAAGATGAAGTATCTATATGTTTTAATTCGATATTTTCCAATTAGCTCATGAATGAAGATAATTTAGAAGTCCTTCAAAAAAAAAAAAAAAAAAAAGACCAGGAATCCCTTAAAAAAAAAAAAAAAAAAAAAGACGAGCTAATAGTCATGTGTTAGCCTGCTTTCTCCCTAAAAACAAATTTTCGTATGAAGGGGATTCTTTTTTATTTTTATTTTTTCTTTTTCTTTATACCAGTATGCACCCTTTGAGATTGGAGGAGTCTGGAATTTAAACTCTAGATCTCCATTACAAAAAGGGGGAAAAAAAAAACAAAAAGAGGAAGAAGAAAGAAAATAGGTAAAAGAAAAGGCAGAGGTGCACACCATTTGATGTGAAAGTTCTGCTATAAATATTTAAATTTAAACATACAGCTAAAAATAATGCTCATCCTTTAGTCATGTATCACTCTCCTTTTCCTTCATATTTTGTTTTTGTTTTTTACTTTTTCTACTTC
>NW_010367524.1:198-561 GCF_000414095.1 Morus notabilis | reverse complement strand
AGGGTTTCTGAAACCCTAGTGTGCCGCGTAGCCAAATCCAGGGGAGGGGTTGGTGGCTGAGCTTGTTGCGGAGGCAGGGACTCGTGCGGCGGCCTACGACGGTGGCGGCGGCGACACTAAAAAAAAAATTCTGGAATTTTAAATTACAAAATTTCCTAGGCCTTTTAATGGCTTACATTATTTTCTAGAGAAAAACATAAACCACCAACTTTGTGTAATTAAAAACCTAGAGCCAATCGATCGGGATCCAATCACAAATATAATCAAAACAATTTTGAATTCATCACATATTCATGCAAGATGCCAATATCAACACATATCATACATTCAATCGCATAAACATAAATCATGCATGATCATAAA
>NW_010367524.1:0-165 GCF_000414095.1 Morus notabilis | reverse complement strand
TTGTGATTTTTAATGAAAAATCATTTGAACAACAACAAACTTGTAGGCGGAATTTCAAAAATTTTAACATTTCTATTTAATTCCAAATTAAATGTAAACCACAACGAGAGATACAAGCATGATATATGTTTATAGACAAAGGAATAAAATGACAATCATACCTTT
>NW_010367523.1:541-2027 GCF_000414095.1 Morus notabilis | reverse complement strand
TGATCTACAACTGCCACAGGAACTGCGAAACTTTTGGTGTCGTAACGGGGCCCATCGCGCCGTACAACCGCCACGGGAATGGCAATAACTGTTGGCGTCGTAACGGGGCCCACCAGCCGTTAGATTGAAGCTCTCTTTACGATCAACGAATGGCACGGGAACGGCGACAAATTTTGGTGTCGTAATGGGACAAAGTTTTACCGTTCCCGTGGCAGTTGTAGATCACGAAGAGAGCTTCGATCAAACAACTGATGGGCCCCATTTCAATACCAAAAGTTTTGCGCCGAAAACATGGCAGTTGTAGATCGCGAAGAGAGGTTCAATCTAACGGCTAATGGGCCCCATTACGACACCAAAAGTTGTCGTCGTTCCCGTGCCATTCATAGATCGCGAAGAGTGCTTCGATCTAATGGTTGATCGGCCCCGTTACGACACCAACATTTGTCACACTTCCCGGGGCGGTTGTAGAGCGCGAAGAGAGCTTCGATCTAATGGCTGATGGGCCCCGTTTTGACACCATACGTTGTCATCATTCTAGTGGCGGTGGTAGAGCGTGAGAGAGCTTCGATATAACCTCTGATGGGCCGGCCCTGTTACGACACCAAAAGTGGTCGCTTTGTTCATGGCGGTTGTGCAGGGCGAAGAGAGCTTTGATCTGACGGATTATGGGACCCATTACGACATAAAAAGTTGTCATTGTTCCCGTGCCAGTTGTAGATCACAAAGGGAGCTATGATCTAACGGCTGATGGGCCCTGTTAAAACACCAAAATTTGTCGCCCTTCCCGGGGCGGTTGTAGAGTGGGAAGAGAGCTTCAATCTAATGGCTGATGGGCCCCGTTTCGACACCATGCGTTGTCGCCATTCCAGTGGCGGTGGTAGGGCGCGAAGAGAGCTTCGATATAACGTCTGATGGGCCGGCCCCATTACGACAGCAAAGGTTGTCCCCGTTCCCGTGGCAGTTGTAAAGAACGAAGAGAGCTTCGATATGACGGATGATGGGCCCCGTTACGACACCAAAAGATGTTGCGGTTCCCGTGGCGGTTGTAGAGCGCAAACAGAGAATAGATCTATCGGTTGATGGGCACCGTTACACAATAAAAGTTTTGAGTGTTCCTTTGACCATTGTAGATTGTGAAGAGAGCTTCGATCTAACGGCTAATGGGGCCCATTACAACACAAAAAATTGTCACAGTTTCGTGGCGGTTGTAGAGGGCGAAGAGAGCTTTGATATGAAGAATTGTGGGCCTCATTACGACACCAAAAGTTTTCACCGTTCCCGTGCCATTCGTAGAGCGCGATGAGAGCTTCGATCTAACGGCTGATTGGTCCCGTTACGACACCAAAAGTTTTGCCGTTCTCATGGCAGTTGTAGATCACGAAGAGAGCTCGATCAAACCACTGATGGTCCCCATTTCAACATCAAAAGTTGTCGCCGTTCCCGTGGCGGGTGTGGGGGGAGAAGAGAACTTCGATCTAACGCCCCC
>NW_010367523.1:0-480 GCF_000414095.1 Morus notabilis | reverse complement strand
TTCAATCTAACGGCTGATGGGCCCCATTACGACAACAAAAGTTGTCATCGTTCCCGTGCCATTCGTAGATCGCGAAGAGCGCTTCTTTGATCTAACGGTTGATGGGCCCTGTTACGACACCAACATTTGTCGCCCTTCCCGGGGCGGTTGTAGAGCGCGAAGAGAGCTTCGATCTAACGGCTGATGGGTCCCGTTTCGACACCATACGTTCTCACCATTCTAGTGGCAGTGGTAGAGCACGAAGAGAGCTTCGATATAATCTCTGATGGGCCGGCCCTGTTACGACACCAAAAGTTGTCGCTTTATTCATGGCGGTTGTAGAGGGGGAAGAGGCTTTGGTCTGACGGATTATGGGACCCATTACGACATAAAAAGTTGTCGCCGTTCCCGCGCTAGTTGTGGATCGCGAAAGGAGCTTCGATCTAACAGCAGATGGGCCGGCCCTGTTACGACACCAAAAGTCGTCGCTTTATTCGTGGC
>NW_010367522.1:0-571 GCF_000414095.1 Morus notabilis | reverse complement strand
GAGTGTAGAATTAACGCTAAATTAAGTTGCAAGAACTTAAATTGAGTAGCTTGGACTTTGGTCTTTCCAAAAGGTAAAGAGAGAGTAAGCTAGTATCTAAAAATATCAAAATGATATTTCTGTTAGCATTTTTCTTCACTAATATATAGGCGTAGAAATGAAATGTAATCATAATCAATGAAGAGTATGCATCCTTAAAATACATAACTAATTGCTAATACATTTAAAACACATGCATCTAAGTAGATTGCATTTTCCATTCTCTGCGTGCTCCCAAAACATGCATTGGCTTAAACAATTTACTGACCACAAACATGTACCACTCCACGTTTTGCTTGTTTGCCGCCCGCAATATTCATGATCTCCTGTTGTCTCACCTACTAACATATAATATAATTAGATTCAATGTTAATTGCTAATCTCAAAATTACGCCCCTGATATGAACCCCGCTAACAATGTGACAAAACCCGTAGCCAAATATGGGATACGATCCAAGATCTTTAAGAATTGATGGAAACCGTGACCCGTTGCTTAGCGAAGTAAGAACCTTGGTATGGTGAAGACGCCACA
>NW_010367521.1:0-810 GCF_000414095.1 Morus notabilis | reverse complement strand
CATGGAGTTCAACATCAAAATCACTGTCATTATGAACAGCAAGAGTTATTACATTGACGGCATCAAACCGAGGATCAGGCAGAAGATCTCCTCTTGATGCTACTTGAACCTATTACCAATGTCACATTCAAATTGGATCAATGTCATGCATGAATTCTACTGGCCAAAATTCTGGAGGAGACTATAAACGTTAATAACAAGAATAAACGACATTGGATGAACAAAGATAATAAAGTTCTGACTAACATGATCTATGGTGAACATATCAAATATGGGACCAAAGTTCTTTCATGTTATTCTAATTTGCAACAACTCCAATGTAGTAAAGTACAACTAAACACACCTCTATGCTTAACAGCGTCAGTTGCTGTCCAGCACCAACACTTGCAGGGTCTCGGAATCCAATTTGACTAAGAGGCGTAGGCTTGGATCTCCCACCTGGCCCTGAAATCTGAGAAATATCTAGCGAACAATCAGAATATGCTTTAACTTTTGCAGAATTTCCTTCCCTCTGCACCATAGCCGTCTCCTCATTACAAGCAAGGGTCCTTATGGTATCGACGTTGTTAGTGTCACAATTATCTTGTGGCCCTTGTGCCTTCATATATGGTTGATGAGATATAGAACCAGATCCAGTAGACGCCTTGTTGTAATCATCGGGTGAAGAACTTGGTGAACAATTTGGAGTACTAGAAGTTCCTGTAGTTTCTTACAATTGCCTGATAAAGAGTTCCTAATTTAAGACTAAAACAAGAAAGCACTGAAATGTTTACCTTTGTGAGATGTAGGCTTCCTCAATTTTGTATTTTC
>NW_010367520.1:0-974 GCF_000414095.1 Morus notabilis | reverse complement strand
ATATATATATATATATATATATATATATATATATTTACACACACACACACACACTAGCACTTGGCGTATTCAATAATATTCAGTCAGAGATCGAATCAAGCTTTGTTTTTGTTCTGTTTATATATGCCGGAAAAGCATGGTTTGTATCCGATTAACAACAAAACAACAACCTTTCCTTGATTATATTATTCACGTAAGACTATCAGTTTCGACATTTTCTGATGCCATATAAGGTTGGAACCAAGCAAGCATCACAATCTGTCTAGTGACTGCCAAGTTAAAAGATCAAATTTCCCAGCCAACCTTGCTTTGTCAGAAACTGTCTGATCTTTATAGCATTAATATTATCATTACATGTGTTTATATATGTATGTATGTATATATATATATGAAACTGACTGCCAATATTCTTAATGGGGACATTCTTACTCCAACTTGCACCAAAAAGCGATGCAAAAAATTGGTTTTCTGGGTCAAGCTTAATTTGACATATATGTGTGAGTGGGTGTTGATATATAATAGGCTGATATAGATTGACGATGACCCTCATGAGAGCTCTTTGTCCACATGTCCTTTTCTCCTTTGTATTTGGAAATAATTGACCTAATCATTATTGTTCTTGCATGTGTATTTTCCCCTCCAGAACAAACCCCATTTTGTCTTCATTTATGGGGTGAAAAAAATGGAAAAAACTAGTAGTAATATGATTTCCACTTCCATGTCTACAAGTAAAAAAAAACAAAAAACAAAAAATAAATATATATGTAAACACATGTTAATAAATGTGAAGATCCATAATTTGTAAACACGTCTTAATAAATTACATCACCTTGTAATGGATTAAGGTCTCGTTTACTTCGCTGATTTGAGTTTAGAATTCAAATTTTTTTATAGTAAAAAGCTCTTACAAATAATTATAATTAACTTTTTTACTATAATAAAAAATTCTCACATAAAATCACATCTCAACTCGA
>NW_010367519.1:0-521 GCF_000414095.1 Morus notabilis | reverse complement strand
TGATTTTCTTTATTTTTCATATTTAAAAAATAAAATAAAATAAAAACGAGGTCAAAAAATTATGAAATTTTATACACACGATGCTTACATTTTCTGGGCATGCCAACAACTAATTGCCTCAAAAAATGGCAAAAAAAGGTAAAACGTTGTCAAAAAGCCCCCACCCGCGTAGTGGGCGCCCAAGGGCCGAGTTGAGTCAAAAATTTACATTTTTATTTATGTTTTGTATTCTTAAATTAATATAGGATTTTTTAAGAATGAATGAAACAAGTGGTAGCATTTTTTGATGAATATTCTATTTTTTATGATTTTCTTTGTTTTTGGTTTTGAAAAATAAAATAAAATAAAATATAAACAACGTCAAAACATTATGAAATTTTTCAGACATGATCCTTACATTTTTCTGGGCATGCGTACAAAAAATCGCCTCAAACAATGACAAAAAAAATAAAACGAGGTCAAAAAACCCACGACCCGCGTAGTGGGCCACCCAGGGGCCGGGATGGGTCAAAAATTTACAT
>NW_010367518.1:0-550 GCF_000414095.1 Morus notabilis | reverse complement strand
AAATTAAAAACATTAATTCATCAAATCCATCCATCATATTGAAACAACGCCTAAAAGGCCAATTCCATCATTTAATAATATCAAGACAAAAAAAATCCCAGTAATTACACAAAATTTTCAAATCATACGAAAACTGACAGCCTGACCTTTATCAATTTAAAAATTCATAATAAATCATAGAAAACTCAAAATAACCTGAAACTTATGCCAAATGAAAATAGACATCAAGATCTTTCTAACGATACCTAATTTACTAAAAACGGAGTTCGTTTGTGTGACATTCATCATTCCCTTAAGGCACAATGCCAAGAAAATGTAAGTTGTGCAGTCCCACATCGCCTGAGGATGAAGATAGGTCATGATTTATAAGGAATGATACCACCTCCCAATGGTATGAGGCCTTTTAAGGTGAGGCCCAAAAGCAAAACGGTACAGGCTCAGGCCCAAAGCAGACAATATCGTACCAGGTGGGGGTGCAGGTCGTTACATATGGTATCAGAAACTCTACCTAGCCGGAAATGTGGCCAACGAGGACGTTGGGCCCCCATAA
>NW_010367517.1:0-844 GCF_000414095.1 Morus notabilis | reverse complement strand
GTGCCATTCGTAGATCGCGAAGAGAGCTTCTTTAATCTAACAATTGATGCCCGGGGCGGTTGTAGAACGTGAAGAGAGCTTCGATCTAATGGCTGATGGGACGCATTTTGACACCAAATGTTGTCGCCATTCTAGTGGCGGTGGTAGAACGCGAAGAGAGCTTCGATATAAACTCTGATGGGCCGGCCGTTACGACACAAAAAGTTGTCACTAAATTCGTGGCGGTTGTAGCGGGGGAAGAGAGATTTGATATGACGGATTATGGGACCCGTTACGACATAAAAAGTTATCACCGTTCCCGTGCCAGTTGTAGATCGCGAAGAGAGCTTCGATCTAACATATGATGGGCCCCGTTACGACACCAAAATTTGTCACCCTTCTCGGGGTGGTTGTAGAGTACGAAGAGAGCTTCGATCTAACAGCTGATGGGCCTCGTTTCAACACCAAACGTTGTCGCCATTCCAGTGGCGGTGGTAGGGCGCGAAGAGAGCTTTGATATAATGTCTGAAGGGCCGGCCCCGTTACAACACCATAGGTTGTCCCCTTTCCCGTGGCAGCTGTAGAGCTCAAAGAGAGCTTCGATATGACAGATGATGGGTCCCGTTACGACACCAAAAGATGTCGCCGTTCCCGTGGTGATTGTAGAGCGCGAACAGAGATTTGATCTATCGGTTGATGGGCGCCGTTACACACCAAAAGTTTTGAGCGTTCCTTTGGCCATTGTAGATTGCGAACACAGGTTCAATCTAACGGCTAATGGGGCTCGTTACGACACAAAAATTTGTCGCAGTTTTTGTGGCGGTTGTAGAGAGCGAAGAGAGCTTTGATCTGACAGATTATGGGC
>NW_010367516.1:0-2250 GCF_000414095.1 Morus notabilis | reverse complement strand
AAAAAAAAAAAGAACAGTTTTATTCATAAGCTTTTTAGCTTAAGTTTTTCGTTTTGTACTGATAATTCTTTTTGACTCTTACAATGACTTTGTAAAATCGCACATAATACTACTAATACACCATTGCATGCTGCATTTTTTCAAAATTATTGCTAAATATATATTAGAGTTTTCTAATTTATCACCTATCTTTATGCTAGATTTTTTTTTTTGAAATATTTATATTAGAGTCCAGAGAACAATCAAGTATGTCATCCTACAAGTAATGAAGGATTAAAATTTATTGCATTTCCTTTTTTTGTAAACGTCTACAAAATTCATCATCATTAAACAATATTTTTTATTAAATAAAATTAGTTATAATAACCAAAAAAAAAAAAAGCTTTATTCATTTGAAACAGTGGGGTACGTTTTTTTTCTTATTTTTAAAACATACTTTCTAATTATAGTCATGTGAGTGTATCCTTTTTTATTTCTTTGAACCATTTCTATTTATGATTAATGTAGGGGTATATTAATGGGTTTTATTGTAATTTTAATGTAGGATAAAATTATAATAAATATAAATTATAATTCGATGGGTGTATTAATAAATTTCGTGGGTGTAAATATAATAACTCATTTTATAAAAGAGAAAATTGCAGAATTTACTTTAAGAGTGTATGGATCATTCTTGATTAATACCTTTTTAATAGTATAGTTATTTGACTAAAAAAATAATTAATCAAGAGTAAAAGGTATGAAATTTTACCCATACATTTTTAAAGTGTATTTATCTCTTTTTTCCTATTCAAAAGCATATTAATATTTTCTTCTATCGGCGCAAAAGCAGTTGAGGGAAATACTTTTATTTTAAAAGCTTAAAAAATTAGTTTTTTTTTTTGTAGAACAATTACAAAAACTGCATAATTTATCTTCTAATTGGCAAAGTGTTGTTTCCTGTGTATCAGATACCTAAGGGTATATTTGTTTAATTGTGTTAGAACCTTGTATTGTATAATAATATAATAATACAATGCTTCGTATGACCGTTGTATAAACTAATATGGATGGTAAATTAATACGGTATATGTTATATTATTGAATAAGACACATTTTTGACTTATTGTATTGTATTATTTTATAATAGATTAATAATTCATGTTAGGGTTGGACACCATTAGGGATTAGGATCGGGCTGACATAGGGTCATGTAGAAGCCTATAATTGTTGAAAAACTTAGGAGCACAATGCAAATTTATTTTTTAAAATAATTACATTTTGACCCTAAAATTTTTTAAAATTTTTATTTTGACCCTAAAACTTTTGATCGAGCTCTCTTGAGCCGAAGATGAAAAGCGCTAAGCAAGACCCCTTCAAAAATTACATTTTGACCCAAAACTTTTAAAATTTTACATTTTGACTTTTTATACAATACATCATGACATCAAATATTGTGTTATATTATAATAATACAATACAATACAATACACCTTATACAATACAATACAATACAAGCGACTAAACATCGCTTAGTTTTATTGTTTCATGTGTTATTTTTTAGACACTAGTATTGAGAAACTTTCTAAACCAATCAAAATCAATGTTTAAAAACAACACATCAAGCATTGCAAAAGTTCAAGGAAGTCGAAAGCAAATATATACCTGTAGTAGTGATTAATTAATTTGGCAAACCTTTGAAATTCGGTCGTCATCTTTGATTGGAAATTTCAAATTTTTATCCTATTATTATCTCTTACTTTTACAATCACTTTCTTTTCCAATTTTAAATCAGGCTCTATGTTTTTACGATTTTAATGTATTGCTTCCTAAATTTTCACTCAATTTTAATAATTCATACAATCAATAAGGATTTTAAATTCACTCTTCATTTTCACCACTAATTATAATTGAGGTTTCAATGTAACAAGAACAATAAGTTCCTCATAATTAAAGGAAAAAGGAAATTGAAGAATAAGTAAATAAGCCTGCAATGGACAACAATAAGTAATAATAATAATTATATATATTCCCCCACCCTCTAAAAAGAATGTCATGTTATGGATCAGGGAGTTCCATCACCTGTGTTCTGTAGGTTCCGTGACACTTTTCACAAGCATTTTGCTGTTTTGGCTTCACAAGTGTACTTATTAGACATGTAATCTTCACCTTTTTTTGGGTGATAAAACAATTGAAGGTTGTTTGGTTGGGGGATTCGTCTTCTGATTCGAATTATGATTCGTGGTTCGCTACAGTATTTTCTCTCACAAA
>NW_010367515.1:269-541 GCF_000414095.1 Morus notabilis | reverse complement strand
GAAGCTCTCTTCGTGCTCTACAACTGCCATGGGAATGGGGACAACCCTTGGTTTCGTAATGGGGCCGGCCCTTCAGACGTTATATCGAAGCTGTCTTCACGTCCTACCACCGCCAATGGAATGGCGACAACGTTTGGTGTTGAATTGAGGCCCATCAGCCGTTAGATCGAAGCTCTCTTCGCGCTCTACAACCACCCCGGGAAGGGTGGCAAATTTTGGTGTCGTAACGGGGCCCATCAGCCGTTAGATCAAAGCTCTCTTCGTGATCTACA
>NW_010367515.1:0-168 GCF_000414095.1 Morus notabilis | reverse complement strand
GTGTCGTAACGGGGCCGGCCCATCAGAGGTTATATCGAAGCTCTCTTCGCGCTCTACCACCGCCACTAGAATGGCGACAATGTTTTGTGTCAAAATGGGGCCCATCAGCTGTTAGATCAAAGCTCTCTTCGCGCTGTACAACCGCCCCGGGAAGGGCGACAAATGTTG
>NW_010367514.1:0-856 GCF_000414095.1 Morus notabilis | reverse complement strand
ATGGTGAGGGAAATACTTGTTGAAAAATGATGTCGTCATTTCTTCCCAAGTTCCAATAGACTTAGGTCGCAGAGAATACAATCAGCTATTAGCCTTATCCTTCAAAGAGAAAGGAAAAAATTTCAATCGCACAAAATTTGCGACTTCAGCTCAGTTGTGAAAAGTGGCCACTACTTTTAAAACGGAATGGACAAGAGTTACTAACAAAAGAAATGGAAGAATGCAAAAAGAAAATGTACAAAATAAAAGATATATAACAAAACCTAAAGAAACTGACAAAACTAATAAAAACATGTATACATTTTGACTACACACAACGTGACAAAACTTCAAAGACTCAGCAACACGTTTTACAATCTAATAAATTAAAGAAATAGAAGACACAAAATAAAGTTTCACAAACTTCAAAGACAACCAATTACAGACACAACTAAGCAAATAAAACAAAGATGCTGTCAAAAGTTTTTCTTTTTTTGGAAACGTGCTAAATAAATGGACAAAATTGGAGTAAGAAAAACGAAAACTAATAATAATAGTAAATGAAAAGTCAAACTAACAGAAACTTTCTTTTTTTAAACAAAATAAGACGAAAAAGAACCTAACAAATTAAGGAAGAAAAACTAAGCTAACAACCGAGAGAAGAAAAACCAATAACTTGACCGACAAACACAAACAAGCAAACATGCTAAACAAAAACACTAAAATAAATAAAGACTAAGTACTTACCTCTTTGGCTAATTATCTACTGAACAATCTTGTTGTTGCACCTCCCTGACAACGGTACCAAAATTTGATTACGCCCACACGTGTACAAAAATAAGTGGTCAATTGTAGCACAATTAAGACGGTCGATCCC
>NW_010367513.1:0-856 GCF_000414095.1 Morus notabilis | reverse complement strand
TTTTTTTTTTTAATTTTAAAGTGACTGCTAATGACTCTAATGTTACATTTTCTTGTTGTCTACGATGCAATCCCATATTTCCGGAATAAAAATAGATCCGTTACTCTGTTGTTTCTGAAAAATCAAAAATTTTCCTTTTCCTTCTTAATTTTTTTTAGATGGTTTTGCGATCATAATTAAATCTGTTTAGCAATTTCTAAGGTGGATTCCGTGTGCCAACTCTGATTATATGACGCGTTACAGAACTGTTCTAAAGGCAGCTACATTAGCTAAGCCTAAGATGGATGACTTGATATCATGATTTGAAAATTTCGGAGATTCCTATGTGAGCGCAAATGGTCTTAGGATTTTTACTTTTAAGGTGATAAACGAAATTATATCTAAATCATGATATTAATAATGTTGTGATCGTCATTGAGTTGCTCTAATTCTGTCAACATTTGATAGTATCGGTCACTGCTGATTGACGACTAGGATATCCAAGAAAATTGTAGTTTTCTCAGTTGATCAAATCTTTCCTTCTATTCCCAGAAGAAGAAGTGTTTTTATTTTTATTCTTACTTTTTTGGTGTGATCATCTGGAAGAGTTGACCAAAACTGCACAACATAATGTGTCGAAGTCCTCAATAATCAATATTGAAGAAAACAAAAAAGAGTTGCTATCTTAAATAAAATAATAGATTAAAGAGGCACCAAGGGAAAAAAAATGTTGACAAAAAAAAAAAGCATAATCGGGCCCGGGTTAGAAGAGGCGTCTCTGAACCAGATTGACCGGTACCGTGCACAACATGCCTGATGCCTCGTTCCTTTTGACTTGGATAATAAAATTTTAAAATATATTTTAATATACTAATTT
>NW_010367512.1:0-516 GCF_000414095.1 Morus notabilis | reverse complement strand
CCACCATTGAACTAAGTCAAACGATTCTGCCGCACTACCGACTACTAAGTCTTTACTGAGGTGCGCCATAAGTTCGTTGAAGCTGCTGCCGCCACTGCCACTTGTTGATAAAGATCCACTTCCACTCACAGCTTCCGTTTGAGTTGTCTTCTTCTTCTTCTTCTTATTTAACCCGAAAACATTCAAGAATGAATGCGGGTTTTCATCCTGTTGTTGCGGTTCCTGTACTCTAGAGTTTGTGCTTCTAAACCTAATCTCATATTTACTATAGATCTCATATATTTTTGCATTTATTATTGAAAATTGGTCCGTACAAGTGATGCCTAAAAATTCACCAAGTTTTCTAAACCACTTTCTAATCCGTCTAATTTTAATCTAGGATCAAAAATTGTACCTAAACCATATAACAAAGGTAACTTAGATCAATATTTTTTTAATTTTTTTTCCATAGACTGAACAGGAACTCTTAAGATTGGGTACTCCCTATATTCGTGAAATAAAATACTAATTCTTAAA
>NW_010367511.1:0-517 GCF_000414095.1 Morus notabilis | reverse complement strand
CTCTTGCCTCGAAAAAAAAAAAGTTTGTGTATATTTGTCTGTATTTTCGACTCTTTGTTTATTTATGAGATCTTCCTCTTGGCCAGACTGAAATGCCGAAAGTTTGTTTATAGTTTGAGTGATGAATTATTCCAGATAGTTGATTTGCTTATCATTTGATCAATGTTTGTTTAATAGCCTGTCCTTAAATTGCCTTCTCTCACTTGAGCGTTAATTGTGACATTTCCAACTCCATGAGCGTAATCCCTTTGCATCAAAATATTTCCGTTCCCCGTGAGGTAAATGGAGTTGAGACTTTACCTTGGTGAGTTTTTCGATGCTATTTGTGTTAAGAAATGTGGTAAGAAGGATACGGTTTGGTGCACACACACACGACTCTGGAGTTATGACTGAAGTAGTTTTGATAGCATTTTCTGATGACTTATGAATGTTTTGTTTGATTGCTTAGGTGATTTTGCAGGTTTTGACTTAAATTTTCAGCTTGACATGATTTTTCTTTCGCTTGAATTGCTAGAGA
>NW_010367510.1:0-291 GCF_000414095.1 Morus notabilis | reverse complement strand
GGCTGTACCGGGGCTCTCTTCGATCTAACGGCTGATGGGCCCCGTTACGGCACCAAATTTTGTCGCCCTTCCCCTCGCGGTTGTAGAACGCGATGAGAGCTTCGATCTAAAGGCTGTTGGGCCCCGTTTCGACACTAAAAGTTGTTGCCATTCTAGTGGCGATTGTAGAGCGCGAAGAGAGCTTCGATATGACGGATGTTGGGCCCCGCTACGACACCGAAAGATGTCGCCTTTCCCGTGCTAGTTGTAGATCGCAAAGTGAGCTTCGATCTAACGGCTGATGGGCCCCGT
>NW_010367509.1:0-1847 GCF_000414095.1 Morus notabilis | reverse complement strand
TTTTAACACTTTGCTCTCTGAATTTTAAAAAGTAACATCTGTTCCCTTCAAATTTTATCCCATTAACAAGTTTTTCCTTTCTATTACAATAAGTGACGGAATTGTCACATGTCACTTATTTAGGGATAATTGAAAGCGCAATTACGCGTATACCCTTCTAAGCAGATAATTTCTCATTTTTATTGAAAAAATTCATCATATTTTCTTTGACCATAATCTTCACTTTCTCTTTGCCTCTCTACCACTTTTTCTAGGGTTCCTTTCTTCTTCACACCTCCCTTCTACTTCTTCTCTCTTCCATAAACTCTCTCTCTCTCTCTCTCTCTCTCTCTCTCTCTTCAACATTACATATCACTCCTTCACTTTCAATCTTCAATGGCGGCTTTCACTTCTTCTTCGTCTTCTTCTGGTTATGCAGAGAATTCAATGGCGAACATAGCTTCGTCTTCATCTTTATCGCAATCGCCGCCTCCTTTCGACAACAACTTCGAAGAAGACTCTTACAGTATCTGTCTGGAGCCTTTCAACTCTGATGATTCCGTCTTGGATTCATTGTTCTTCCTTTTTTTTCCTGATCTTTATGTTGTTCAAGATCTGGGTTTTCTTTCTTTAACGCTTAGAAGGGTTGTTGCATGTTAATTTACAATAATATCCTCCACATATGAGTCATGTGCCTGATATGTGGTGAATTCTGTTACTCATTGTAACAGAAGAGGAAAACTTGTTAACGGAACAAAGTTCGGAAGGAACGGATGTTACCTTTTAAAATTTAAGGGATAAATTGTTAAAATTGTCATAGTTCAGGGAGAATTTTTTAAATTAATCCTATTTGAAATGCCAAACATACTCTTTTAAAATACTAGTTAGTATCTGACTCAAATACAAGTATCTAATTGAGATACTAGATGGTATATGTCGCAATACCAGTTATTGACCAGTAACCACCGAGTCACAAATCGGTAACCACTGAGTTGTCAGTCCATACCACTCAAATAGGCTGGCAACCACCGTTAGTGGCGGCGACCAACCAGAAAATCTGATCAGAGGAAAAAGACCAAAATCATAAGAAAAAAGGACAAATTACACTTTTCCCCCTGAATTATTGACCTTGTAACAAAATGCCCCCTAAATTTTAAAAATAACAAATTTTTCCCTAAACAATTAGCCGTTAGCACACGTCCCGCTTTTCCACCTCTTTGGTTAAATTTTGAACGTTAAGTGTCACGTGAAAGTCGCTGAGACATTTCATTTTTATTCTATTATGAAATGACGATTTTACACATATACTCGTCCCCTTCTCAGGCCTCTCTAATTTTTCTCAAATCCAACGGGAAGAGTCGCAGCCCTAGGTCACTCTACCTTGCCTGAGTTCATGAATGGCAACCAGCAGCAGTAGCAGAGATAGGAAGGGTTCGCACAACTTTGCAAGTCTTAGGCCCAAATGTAGACGATATGAAGGAGAAATTAATGGGGAGGTTAAGACAAATTTTGTCTCGGGTCTTTTTGACCCCATTTCTTGATCCATAAGAAGTACAAAATTTTTACCAAATTTTATAAGTTCACGAAATTTAACCTTCAGCCATTGACAATTCGACTTCTTCGCATCGATTCAATCCCTTCTTTTTTCAATAATTTCTTCACTGATTAGTTTAAAGAAATTCAAGACCTTCAATTCACATGGAGAGATAGAAAACGATGAGAGGATTTTGGGTGTATGGGAATAGGTTTGAAGATGGGGGGGTGGGTATCTCAATTTCTCTAATTTTTTGGTCCTTTTTTGCCATATTTTAAAGACGAGAGATTTTGTCTTATTTCAAGCTCAACACAATAAATTTTTTTTTTTTTTT
>NW_010367508.1:0-1157 GCF_000414095.1 Morus notabilis | reverse complement strand
AAAAAAAAAAAAAAAATCTCTCTTTTTCTTGCGTCTTGTATTTTTGTTTAATTGGGACAAAAAAATATGGTTGCGAAGTATTACGAGTCGTCACGTGGAGTAGTGGAAATGGCTTGGATTATGTTAAGCGTTGATTACTCGAGACTTTTCTGGTTGTTGTTTGGTGTCTTCTCCTACGAAAATCACGAAGGAAAGCCTCGGATCTCTTAGTACTAAAGTTCAGCTTCTTCTTTTTATGTATTTTAATTTTTAAGGTATATAATAAGCTATAATAAAGTATCGAACGTCGATTAGTGAGCAAAATATTTTTAAGAGCATTTCTCTGGGGGGTTTGGCGTGATCATCAATTTCTCAATTATGAACAACAAGCGATTGGGAAGGTGCGTCAATGGAGCCAAACCAGAGCTCAATGGATACGTCGAAACCGATCCATCGGGTCGATATGGACGCGTAAGTTTCTCTTCTTCTCTTCTCTGTGTTTGTCAAATTTTTTTTTTATTTTCCTTTAATTTCCTTCTTTTTTTATTTATTTTTATTTGAATAAGAAGATAAAGTCTATGTCTCTATGGTATTGAAGTATAGTTAGTTTGCATACTAAATTAGAGCTTCATTAAGTACCGTCAAACTGTCGTAATTTTTTAAGTTAAAGTGATTTTGTGATGATCTAACGCATAAAAACTGTATTCTACCGTAGAATTTTTCTTTTTCATGCCAAACAACAAAGTTTTCTTGCATTAATTAGCTGTCTTCTTAATTAGGATGAGTAGATTAATGACTAGGCAATAATAAGCTTTAATAGATACAATCATTAAGCCCTTTTCCCCCCCTTTCTATAAGCTTCAAGAGCTGTTTTTAGTTGCTTAAAATATGGCATGCAATTTGCAAAGGGATTAAACTTTGGCCCAATTTTTCTTTTGTTTCTATTACATGCATGTACCTTTCCATTTTTCTTCAACTTTGCAGCGCACTGTATTCGCAATACAGGTTTGATTAGTGGCTTCTTATCGAGAAAACACTCTGAAGTGAAAAATCAGGAAAATCAAAATCCATAATTTTTTGGTTTTTCTTTTTTCTTTTTTGCTTTTGTTTTTGTTATTTGTTTTGTTTTGTTTTGTTTTTTTGTGTGTGTGTGTGTGTGTGTGTTTTTTTTTTTTTTT
>NW_010367507.1:0-976 GCF_000414095.1 Morus notabilis | reverse complement strand
ATCTTAGGAGTTCCTATCGCTTCTATGGAAATGAAATTTAAAAAATATTGGTCTAAATGGCCTTTTAATGTATGGTTTCTGTATCATTTTTTATCCTAGATTAAAATTAGACGGTTTAAAAAACTTAGGTGAATTTTTAGGCATCAATTACTCTGACCAATTTCCAACAATAAAGGCAAAAATATTTTTGATAGATAGTAAATATGAGAATAAGTTTAGAAACACAAACTCGGGAGTACAGGAACCGCAACAACAAGATGAAAATTGGCATTCATTCTTGAATGCTTTTGGGTTGAAGAAGAAGAAGAAGACGACTCCAACAGAAGTTGGGAGTAGATCTTCATCAACAGGTGGCGGCGGCGGCTTCAACGAGCTTATGGCGTACCTCAGTGAGAGCTTAGTAGTCGACGGTACTGGAGAATCGTTTGACTTAGTTCAATGGTGGAGGGCAGAGTATTAACTTGGCCAATCCTAACTCGATTGGCAATGGATATTTTTTCGATCCCAGTCTCCACTGTTTCATCCGAACAAGCCTTCAATACGACCAGACGAATACTTGAACGCCGAAACGCATTGCAAAGGGACATTGTTGAAGCCTTGGTCTGTATTAAGGATTGGGATCGTGCTGATCAACATCTACAGGATACAATTTCACCGGCAAATCAAGAATGGATCGATGAATTTAATAGATTAACATTTAATTTTAAAGACGATCCTTCAGCTTCAAATTAAATTGTAATTTGTAAATATGTATTTACTTTCGACATTGTAATTGTATATTTAGACCTTGTAAGTTTGTAAAATTTATAATTCGCCAGAAAATGATTGCATTCTTTTTTCCTTACCAAGTTTTTATCCCAATTGGGTTTTTCTTGGTATGTTTTTTAATGAGGCAATTATGAATTACGAATTCAAAAATTAATTTAATAAATTGTGTTAATAATGTGTGTTGAATGTTGATTTTAGTTTTTATATA
>NW_010367506.1:0-968 GCF_000414095.1 Morus notabilis | reverse complement strand
GCAAGGTATGTATATATACTTTATTATTTAATATTCATACAATGCAGGGTTATACCACTAACGTATTATAAGTTTTATAATTTTATCGTTATACACCCTATGAAAGGTTTATCGAGTAGTTTAGCATGTTTGTATTCTCATAGATAGACGGCTATGCCGCCTGCAGGTAATAATTTCTCATTGCCCTTTCTGCATACATATTATTATTCTCATCTGTTTATTTTCTACATCATTTGAGGTATATAATTGTAATTTTTCTTCCACTTCTAACGGTAATATAATGGATTTTTACATGGCTATAAACAATTAGTTTTTACTCTATAAAATGTGGTTTTTCTTAACCCATACAATTCACTTCTCATCTTTTCTTTCATCTTCTTTATATTTTTATCTTTTACATGACAGGAAAATATAATAGATTTCTTGATTCTATCTTGATTTTATATTAAAAAAATACAAATTATTTATTTTAATGACATTTTAGTTTTTTCTCTACATTTAGTTTCTTAGTTTTTTTTTTTACAAAAAATTATTTTTTTTTTTTTTTTTACAAAAAATTAGAATTCAATTTATTGAATTTTTTGTTTTTTTCTCTTTAAATTTAATTTCATATTTTTTTATTTTTTATTTTATTTTTTGCTGGGAGTTCATTTCTTCTAACAGTATGAAATCGAGTTCTTTTCTACTAACAGTATGAAATCTTCGTATAAATCACAGAAATTTTGTCCACACTAGAAACTTAAATATCCATTTATATCGTATCATGAGCTCTCTTCCTAGAATTTTGATATTACGATCACAAAATATTAATAGAAATCTAAAAATAAATAAGATAAACATACCTAAATACCCCAAATAATCCTGAGGGATAAATACCAACTTCCCAACGTAACTCTAATATTCAATTCCTTGCATGCCACCCATAAATTAACCGCCACTGATCATATGTTATCCTTAAGCAAAAGGTA
>NW_010367505.1:0-798 GCF_000414095.1 Morus notabilis | reverse complement strand
AAAAGAGACCCGATAGACATATATAAATTAAGCTCCTATAATCACAATGCTACTTGTAAACCAACAAATACGTCTTATGATTACAAAACTCTAGTGCTACTCTAATAAAAGTCTAGAGCTGCACTCTCGATTTATATAGCATATTTACAAAGCTTTGAATAGCTCTCATCCATGACACAATATATTAATGTATCATCCCCATAAGATATCCATAATCGACTTGAGGTCAAGTTCTGTCTTACCATCCCGATTATATTTATCTTATGTTCCATTACCGCTCCATCGGAAAATCACTATTCGTACCATTATAAATAGTAAACCATTAGATAACGCAGAGTAGTCTAATGGCCAAGCGTTCATATTTTCCAATCCACAGATAATGCATAAGAGGATATCATTGACTCTTTGTAGGAGCTATGGATTCCAGTATCTATGAATAACGAATCTACGCATACACGAGTCATACCCCCAATATACCGGTAAGCGTACCTTTACATAATGTCAGGATGTCTCCCTTTGGTACATCAAATGAAACAAGTCTAGCATACGGGTTCATTATCCATCTCAGGATTAAGATTACCACATATAATTCGTCAAAAGTAAATTATTTTATACAAACAAAATTATTAATTAAAACAATTCAATTTTGGTCTAACCCAATATAGATTTCACCATTAGAAACTATATCAATGTCTCTACCCATGGAGTCCAACCTCCGATGACTAAGATAAGCCATCTCCATTTGAAAATAGACAACATAACAATCTTAACATGAATAAAGCGCCCAACTTTATTCTC
>NW_010367504.1:0-4902 GCF_000414095.1 Morus notabilis | reverse complement strand
AATTCCAATTATGAGCTAAGTACTACTTTGTTAGGATTATTGATGGAACCAAGGTTATAAGAATTAATGATGGCTAATTTTTAATTGCTTGAGCTTTTATTCATGTTCATCCATGTGTGCTTACTGCTTATTTCTATTTTTGACTGGCCATCAACTATAAGATACAAGACTGAGATTAATACTAGAAAGGTTAATTTGAGTTGGATCTAACATAGATGATGCAAGTTCAATATTCTTGTTTAAATTTGTTGATTTGTGAATGATATAAGGATATCTTATTCATCTTATATAACTCATTAAAACTGATGCTGAGATTTGCATTCTGAGAACTATATTCACATAGCAATATGCTGAAAATGGTTTGAAGAAACTTAGTCATAATTAATTCAAAAAAATTTTATGCAAAAGTTAAGTTTCAGTTAACAGGTGTAAATATGCTATAGCATTTCCTGTAACATTTTCCTGCCGGACTTATAATTAAGGAAAAATTAATAATCCTAGCTCATTTAATTACTTATTTAAAAACTCAACGTGAAATTCTTGCTTCTAGTTATTCTTACCTACATTTATTTTGTACTTTTTCCTTACATCACTTAGTGAACCTTTATTTAGTAAATTCTTTTAATTAATTTGAGACTTGCATGACTTCTATATTGTATTTTTTGTGATACAATCTCTATAAGAGCGATGTCTGTATTTTAGTACACTTTATTATTTATACGATCGGTACACTTACGGAATTACCCAACATATACTAGTAATGATTAATGGTTAATGATGAAGCTACAACTTTTGAGGCTATGGAGGGGATAATGAGGAAGAATATCTGCGTTCTCTTACTTTGCTTTCAAATTGAGAAATTTTTGTTATATTTTGCTTTTTCAATTATGTTTGGGCAGCTTGGTCTCTGCTAGAGGAGTTGCAAAGTTGGTGCACTGCGAGCCTAAAGAGCCGATTGAGCCACCGTTAAAGGAGACGATGATGACAACTACGCTGAAGAGTGTCGATTCCGAGGATGCCAAACTCTCCAATCCGAGTTTGGATCCGAAAGCATCACCGTAGCCAAAGAAGGTTAAAATCCTTAACAACCATTAGATCATCATTCAACGATCTTGCCTAAATAAAATGATTAGGGAAGAAATGCTTTCATTTGAGTGCAAAAAAGTACTATAAAACAATTAACTATTATATTGTGCGTTTATTACTTAATTAATTCTATATATTTATCTACATTTAACTAAAAATAAATATAAAAATCCTTTAACGACTTAAGTCGGTGGATTTCCTCCGGAAATACTAAAAGGGCGGGGCCAGTATTCTTTTGGCTTCAGGCAGACAGTAAAGGTCTTGATTGCTCCTGTTCTGAGTTTGATGTTATAAATTCACGAAGAAAAATCTAAGTCTTTGGTTAAAAATTATCTTGATCGCTTCGTTTTTCTTTTTTCTTTTTTGTTTTTTTTGTTTTTCTCAGATAATTAATGGGAAATTGGTGATGATTATTATCTTTACACATCAGTGATTTAAGTGATTATTTTGAACTGAAGTATATAACGGTGGTCTTGCTTCAAGAATACTTTATATTGATGTGAGCTAATGCAAGCCAGTGTGTCTTCTTGCTTCAGGCAGATAATTTTTCACTCAGAGGATCTTTCAAGAAAATTTACGTTGTAAGTTCTTAATTTTTGCTTCTCTTAATTGTGAATGCACAATTAAAATCTTTTTGATTCCTTTTGTTCTGAGTTTTTTGTCTCTTCTCTCGCTTCTGGATATTTGTAGATTTCTGATTTCTTTAAGCTTATTTGTTGATAACTATAAAGTTTTCTTGCAACTGGGTTATGCTTGCAACATGTTTGGTTAAAGGCTTCAAATATATCTGCACGTTTTTGCAACTTTCTTTTTTGGGGACCGGCAATTTTTGAGGGATAGTGAATTTTGTTAGGAAATTATGTTTCCTGATAATAATTGTGGACCACATATTTATAATAATTATATTGACAATATTTAATTAATTAGACTAATTAAGTGGTCTAATTATAAAGAGCTCAAATAGTCTTTTAATTAGGTATGAGATAAATGAGTGGATACCCAATATTGACCTAATTAGGTCTAATGGGAGTCTAATGAGACTATATAAAAAAACTTAGGTTATGGTCTTCAATACATCAAAATCATTCGGCCGTTTTCTCTCTTCTCCATCTAGAGAGAGAACACCCCATTAAAGAATCTGGTGATTTGACTGAGGAAGACGATAACTCGACGTACTCGTTGTCTTGAATGATTCTACTGGAGACTAAGGCTGCACCAATGGAGACATATATTTATTCTAACATATTTTCTTAATAATTTAGTGTGATGATACTTGAAATGTGGAATAAGGATTAAAGTCCAACAAATTTCTCTGAAGTAATTTAATTGTCCGTGGTTGTTATGTGCATTGGCAGAATTTTCATTGTTCTTTGTGAATTTTTCATCCTTTTTCTGTTCTTATTTTGTTAGTTTGTTTGTAAATTCTATGGTTCTTTTGATATTCGAGAAATAACTTAAAAATTCACTACTCATTGATGCCGTAACCGGGAAAGATTGATTAATTTCGTTAACCTAATTCCTCTTTATTTTTCTCCGTTTTATTCAGACTTGCCCAATTTGTGTAATCTTTTTTCCTTTCAATTTAATGTCTATATTGTAATTTGCGGTTATGTTATGCATGGCTGAATAATCAGATGTAAGGGCATATCTGTAATAAAAAATTATTTTTAAGAATGAGGTGTATTGATAAAAACATGGAGTGTAAATATAACTTCCCTTTCAAAATTTTTACAAAGTTTAGGGCCAATCTAGACCAACCTCCTTCTCAGTGCCCAATTTCTCCATTTGAGCCATTGGGACCTGTCTGAATTTCTAGCTTTACTTGGCCATTCTCATCATTCATCGAAAATTAATATATATCTCAATTTGAGTTTCTAGAACGTCTCTCCATAAATCGGAATCTCAAGACCAAATCTAGTAATACCCAAATCTTACACGATCAGTGCCTTTTTTCCAAAAGAAGCGACTACTTCAATGGTACATGTAATTCACGGCCTTTACTAGTCAAATGGTGGAATATTTTAACATTTGTGGGTGCACAATTTTTTTAGGTCTTCCAATGAATAACATGGAATAACTTTTCAAGTGTTGTGGTGCAAATCCAAGTAGATGCAACGACGGAAAGTAAAGTGAAATTGGCATGGGCCATCATAGTAAGCCATTGAAGTAGACCATAAAGATGATAGGGTAATTAGCACGAATAGTCCACAAATTTATTAAAAGGTGATAGTTTGGTTTTTAAATTTTTTTTTTGACGAAACGAGTCTTAAACTATTTAAAAATGTGCAATGTCGCTCTTTTTGTGAAATGTTATCCAAAAATAAGGACCAAATCTTAACTTATTAAAGTCGATTGGGACTAAAAAAATCACCTTATAAAGAAATAAGTGACTATAATGTCACCCTTTTAAATTATTATGCCGTTATTTTTTGAACGGTATCTGACGAAAATAACTATATTAAACCTTTTTAAATAATTTAAGATTCGTTTAGTTAAAAATAAAATTTTGAGAATTAAATTGTTATCTTTTAAAAAATTTAGAGATTATTCATGCAATTTATCCAAGATCATAATAAGAGCCGGTGAGTGTGATTTTTGTAGGTTCTTTCACTGGTGACCTTGACCTGTCAAATTACCAGGGCAAGGCGGCAACTTTGAGAGGCTATACATTAGAAATTGCACGTGATGAAGACGTGCCAACAACTTGGCCCCAATCATGGTCCATTTGGCATTACTACTTTGCAGCTGGTGGCTGGCTGGCTGCCTCCAATCATGGAAAGCTACTACGTTCTATCACTGTCGGTGCCCGGTATGGTGGAATTTTCTTTAAATTTTTTTTTTTTAAAAAAAAGATAATAAAAAAATATGTTTGGAAATTAAGACAAATTAAAGAATCTGTTGTGTTTTGATGAGTCAGTATTTTACTCACAAATTAAGTATTTTTGAATTTGAGTATTTGTAAGTTTTTAAACATTTTTGTTAATTTAATGTGTTTTTATTTTATTTTTATAGGTTGAAGTTATAGCGGAATAAAAGGAGTGAAAATTTGACTTTGAAACATACTTCAGTATCTGTGACATAACTCTGTCATCTGAAGTCTAAATGAGGTGATCTTGGTGACGTTAGATAGATAAGAGATAGAGCACAAATAAGAAATAGAGCTACAACTTTTATGAAAACACCAAAGACTAATTCGATCATATAGAAGATGAAAATCCTCCTCAAAGTCAGACACCCACTGCAGCTAGAAATTCATCCTCTACAACGGATTTCCTACTTGAGAGTAAGAAAACTACACACCCGCTGCAGCGGAAAATTCATCTGCTGCAGCGGGTGAGCCTGCACCACTAGGTTTTTCAGAAATCCTAAGTGACGCTGCAGCGGGAAAATTATCCACTGCAGTGCCTCCACGCATACTGCAATCATTTTTAAGGAATCTTTTGTACTGATTTTGAGGAGTTATAAATAAGAAATATGTTGAGAATTAAAGTGGCTCTTTAGAGACCTAAAAACTTAGAACCCTAGAGAGAAAAATACAAGAATTCAAGGGCTTGTTTGAAGATCCGGAAGAAGATTGAAGATTGCAGAGCTCGATTGGCGTCTAGTTCTTCATTCTCTCCCTCTCTCTTCCTCTATTTTAGCTTTGAGTTTGTGTTATTTTTTGAGATTTCTAATTGATTATGGTTTTGCTTTTTGGTTTCTTTATGCATTTTGATTTGGGATTCTTAGGGCATGTTCGGCGACTCTGTTTTTGAGTGAAAAACTCAAAAAAAAGCAACTCGAGTTACAACTTTATTCAAGTTCATGTTCTTTTAA
>NW_010367503.1:0-962 GCF_000414095.1 Morus notabilis | reverse complement strand
ATAATCTATAGAGTATCTCAAAAGTTTTATGAAAATTTTTGTTTTACACCATCTGCTGTTTTTCCCACGCTTCCACACCCGAATTCGATTCGGGAACCAACAACATCGTCAAGGAGGGAGTCATTGAGTGTGTAAGACCGTTCGGTCCTTTGTAATCGTTTGAACTTAGTGGATTGATTACTGTCTGGGCATGGCCCCGCAGAGTAGGTGTGCACATGGAACTGCGATATCATTTTTTTGGTGTCCTTTACGTTTCTGCATTAGTTTCCTACTTTACTGTTTTGCTGGTTTAATTTTAGTTGATGTTATAAAACAATAGCAAAGTCTAGTATACTACAAGAAACTAAAGGGAATAAAAGAGAGAAACGCAAGAAAATTATATATGAGAGACAATATAAGATTCTGATCTTTCATTCACTTGTTGTACATAAATATAAGCTCCCAAAGGCTATACATATACGCCGAGAATTATAAAGTAGTAGAAGCTAAAAGTATGAGTTACAACAATAAAGTATTATTAATGGAGTGTTAATTAATTAAGACCTAATACGTTAAGAAGGTTATGGTATGCCAAATATCAATGATAATTAAAGTTGAGATAATGCAATTCATGAGAGGTGTTAGGAATAACACTACAAGAAAAAGGGGTTTTTGCGACGACAAAAAGTCGTCGCAAAAACCCGAATGTCGTCGCAAATAAAGTTTTTTGCGACGACAAGTCGTCGTAAATTTGTCGGCGCAAAAATTTGGTCGCAAAAACATTTTTTGTGACGACATAGTGTCGTCGCAAATGTATTTACGACGACACTCTGTATTTGTGACGACAGGCGTCGCTAATACGTCGTTGTAAAATTCTTGTCATATGATCATTTTTTGCGACGACATTTCAAATTATCGTCGCAAATAATCTTATTTTTTAGCAACGACAAGTCTAAAAAAGTCGTCGCAAAAAATTGAAATTA
>NW_010367502.1:0-523 GCF_000414095.1 Morus notabilis | reverse complement strand
CGGCCCCGTTATGACACCAAAGGTTGTCCCCATTCCCGTGGCAGTTGTAAAGCTTGTAGAGAGCTTCGATATGACGGACGATGGGCCCCGCTACAACACCAAAAGATGTCGCCATTCCCGTGGTGGTTGTAGGGTACGAACAGAGATTAGATCTATCGGTTGATGGGCACCATTACACACCAAAAGTTTTGAGCGTTCCTTTGGCCATTGAGAGAGCTTCGATCTAACGGCTAATGTGACCCGTTACGTCAAAAAAAATTGTCACGGATTCGTGGTGGTTGTAGAGGGTGAAGAGAGCTTTGATCTGACGGATTGTGGGCCTCGTTATGACACCAAAAGTTTTCACCGTTCCCGTGCCATTCGTAGATCGCGATGAGAGAGTCGATCTAACGGCTGATGGGCCCCGTTACGACACCAAAAGTTTCACCGTTCCTGTGGTAGTTCTAGATCACGAAGGGAGCTTCGATCAAACCACTGATGGGCCCTAGTTCAACACCAAAAGTTGTCGCCATTCCCGTGGCGG
>NW_010367501.1:0-1696 GCF_000414095.1 Morus notabilis | reverse complement strand
GAAGATTCAAAGAAAGCAAATGGCAAAATGGGAGAAAGATCAGAATCTGGTGAATACAAGCGTGAGAAGTGTTTGAGATCTGAGACAAACAAAAGAAAGTAAGCCTTTCCTTTTTTTTTTTTTTTTTGGTTTTTGGTAATTAATAAAAGCCTTTCATTGTTCAATGCATGTGGAGAATCACTAACCACTCAAAAATTTAGAATACCGAGGGTCCGTTCACAAGTTTAAAATTTAAGTTTTATTATATTAAAAAATTTTCATACATAATTATATTTAATTTTTTTATTACAATAAAAATTTTTTATATAAAATTATATTTAAACTCAAATTATCAATTTAAATAAGTAAAATAAACAGATCTTAATACTTTAAATAAATATGTAGTACCTGCCCAGAGACCTTTGCGACCTTGAACCAAAATTCCACGGTTGGTAAGTTGTGGGAGGCCATTCAACATAATTTTCAAAAAGTTATTTTATAATGCCTCAGAAAGTACCAGGACGTAGCATAAACATGAATATTTTCTTCATTTTTTTGAAAACTGTACTCTACTTTTTTTAGTATATTATTCTTTGTTTTTTAAAGTTAATAAAGAAGGCATCACTCTTTATTTCACTTATATATTGTTCATATAAACTCGATCTTATGCACACATTTTAGGTAGCACATATGAAGTAAGAAATGCATAAGCTTTTTAAAGCACATGAATTAGATACAAGTTGGAGTTCATTTTTAAGTAGTTCATGTGAAGTAAGAAATGCATAGCTCATACGTTAAGCCGTGTATATACTCTGAAGAGGGCAAACATATTGTACAATTTTTTATTTATTTATATAAAAGAACGATGTTTTTAAGAAAGGTAAATTATACAGATGGTCTTTAAACTTTTTAACAAGTGACAATTTAGTCCTTAAATTTTTTAATAAGTGACAGTTTAGTTTTTAATTTTTTTTTTGGTAAAATGACCCTCAAATTCTTTAAAAGATGACAGTTTAGTTCTTTCTGTCAAATTCCGTTAAATTTTTAACAGAATATGTATTTTTTAGTAAAATAACTTAAATGCCCCTTCTTCTTCTTCTTCATGGTTGGTGTTGGATTACTGATAGTGGGCGAGGAGTTGTTGGAGAGCCTTCTGTGTAATCGGCTCAACTCTTGTGATTTTGTATTTATAATATCTCTCTCTCTCGTTCCTTACAAAAAAATTCTTCATTTTGTTTCTGAACTGGGTATTTTTTGCTTTGAATATTTGGGGAATGCTGAATTCTTAATACCCAAGTTTTGATTTTTGGAGGCGAAAGGAAAAGATGGGTCTTTGGTGGGGTTTCTTTCCCTTTTTCAGTTTCCATTGTTGGAATAATTTTATGTGGATTTCCATAATCATAATAATTCATTCTGTAATTAATTAAAGCATCTTATGGATAACTGTGTTAACGTGAATTAACACATGTATGCATGTTAAATATCGGTCCATTATGGGATGGACACTTATTTTATTAACTCGCTTGAGGCATATGAACTCTCTCTATCTCATAATATTTAGTTAGCCCATTGGGCAAAATACCCTCTCTGAATGAATATTGGAAAAGGCCCATAGGCTGTAATGCCTGAGAAAATTCCATACCTTAAATAATACAATTTATTTATTTTAGCCAAGGATTTTCCTAGAAAATATTATGTGACTAAAGGATTTATGGAA
>NW_010367500.1:0-507 GCF_000414095.1 Morus notabilis | reverse complement strand
GGTTCGGGGTTTAGGGTTGGGGTTTGGGGTTTGGGGTTTGGGGTTGGGTATTAGGGGTTTGGGGTTTAGGGTTCAGGGCTCAGTGCTCTGGCCTCAGGGCTCAGGGCTCAGGGTTCAGGGCTCTTGGCTCTGGGTTCAGGGTTCGGGGTTCATGGTTCAGGGTTAAGGGTTAAGGGTTTAGGGTTTAGGGTTTGGGGTTTGGGGTTTACGGTTCACGGTTCAGGGTTCAGGGTTCAGGGTTTCGGGTTCAGGGTTCAGGGTTTATGGTTTGGGGTTTGGGGTTTATGGTTCACGGTTTTGGGTTCATGCTTCAGGGTTCAGGGTTCAAGGCTCAGGGATCAGCACTCAGGGCTCAGGGCTCGGGGCTCAGGGCTCAGGGTTCGGTTATCAGGGTTCGGTGTTCGGGGTTCGGGGTCCGGGTTCAGGGTTCGGCGTTCGGGGTTCAAGGTTTGGGGTTCGGGGTTTGCGGTCGGGGTTTGGGGTTTATGGTCTGGGGTTTAGGGTCTG
>NW_010367499.1:0-894 GCF_000414095.1 Morus notabilis | reverse complement strand
CCTGAAACTTGTTGCTGGGCATGCAGAGAGGATGTAGCAGCAGAGTGTGTGCAAGTGGGTAGTGGATGCATCGCGTATTTTGGAAACGCTGCTGAGATTTATGTGTATAAAGTAAATAATGCTTTATGAATATAGATGAATTATGTAATGAAAGTTAAGTTTACGAGACAGTGAGGCTATGCATAGCAACTTCAAGTCACAAGGTATGATTAATATATCTAAATGCTATAGTATTAACGGAATGCATAGCAAAAATGTTACAACATTAAGACGTATGAATGATAATGATGTGCAAATGACAGGTTAAATACATGTCCACGAATAAGGAGGACAAGATCAAAGTTTTAAAAGGAAAATTGAAAATGTTTCTGATGTTTGAATTTTATAAAAAGCACTAAACGAAGATTTATTCTGCAAAGAGTATTAGAATCAATTTTACTACTGTTAAAAAAAATTAACCTGAATTTTAAGAGATTATAAATAGAAAGTAGTAGAGGATGTGTAATACTAAGTATCAACATAGAAATAATGACCAAATGTTAAAGGGTCATCACATCAATACTCTTCATCCACAACTTAGACCTAAGGGAGCTCCTCTAAACCACACTACTATCAACAACAATCAACAAAACTCTAAGATTCTCAAAACAAATCTGAATAAACATAAAGAGGTTTGCATGTTCTTATCAAGCCATATGTGATGAAATTTCCTCTCTACAAATTCATTTTTGAACCTAATTTAAAAGCACATTATACCCATGTCCACATGCAGCCAATCCAAGTAATTAAATTTGAAAATAATGTGGGCTGAGAACACCTGCATGGCTGAAATTTAACACATTTACAAGCAACCTTTAACTTAGCTTTAAGGAGGGAAGCTCAAGGTTCAACTTT
>NW_010367498.1:356-546 GCF_000414095.1 Morus notabilis | reverse complement strand
AATTTTGGAAACAATTTTTCAGCCCTAAGAGTTAGGGCTGGCCGAAATTTTCAAGAGAGAGAGGAAGGAAAAATTTTTTTTTCTCTAAAAATTCCACATCGTGCATGCGTTGGTGTTTGTGGAAATTCGAGTGTTTATTGTAACCCGTTTTGTCTCATGTGTGCCCACACACACGTCTTCGTGGATTCTA
>NW_010367498.1:0-323 GCF_000414095.1 Morus notabilis | reverse complement strand
GATTGGAGCAAGGACTGTTCGTGGTCAAAGAACTCAAGTTATCATCCGAGTCGGCTTCCAGGTATTTTTTCTGATTGAGTTCTTGATATATATAAGTTAATGAGATTAATTTATTCGTGCATAAATTAATATAATCTATAGAGTATCTCAAAAGTTTTATGAAAATTTTTGTTATACACGATCCGCCTCTTCCCCGCACCACCGCGCTTCCGCAGCCGGATTCGATTCGGCAACCAACAAGTTTAACTTTCACTAGGGGAACGGAGCATCAGTGTCAGCAACATCAGTTGGAAGTATTAAATTAGTTTTTGAGAATAGTTTTA
>NW_010367497.1:0-830 GCF_000414095.1 Morus notabilis | reverse complement strand
TATTTTGGTTAAAGCATTTTTCACTAGTTAAATATAGCTAGCAAGAAGTTGCTGGCTATTTGTTCTTTTTATTACTTTTTTCTTTGTTTTGACATAAAATAAAAGTTAAAAAAAGTTATTTATATTTTAAACTCAAAAAAATATTAAAATAATCTTTGCTTAGTTAAAATAGAGTGTATAGTTGGAGTGACTCACTAAAAAGTTACTAGCTAAAATAGCTTTTTAGCCATTTTAGTTAAAATTTATAGAGCTCTCTGCTCTAATAATAAGCTTCATATTACATTAAAATCTTTTGCAGGATTACCAATATGTTCTTGACGATGAGGGAATGCCAAAGAAGAGATATCCAGACCACTGGAAGGGAGAGAATGGCCTTTACTGCGCCGGACTGTTGGGAAGAGGACTTCCCGGGATTTCGGCCGATGCGACTAATATTGCCACTGACATAAGCGAAATGCTAACAAACAAAGCCCCAACTCCTAGTAGTTTTGTTTAATTTTATTGCATTTGGACATGCTGCCATGTGAACGTTTTCTTATGTTATGTACCTCCATTTGTTATGTTATGTGAACATTTAGGGGGCGTTTGGTATGCAGTAATTTTAAGGATGGGAATGAGAATCTACAATATTACCATGTTTGGTACAAGAATTATAATTTTTAGATTCCCAGAAAAGTGATTACCATGGGATTCACTTTTCCTCATTTTAAGGTAATTTGAATACCACCCAACATGGTATTATTCAAATTCCCAAAAATCTCAAAAATCATGGGAATTTTATTTATTATTATTATTATTATTATTATTATGGATCTTCCATGCAAACAACC
>NW_010367496.1:0-393 GCF_000414095.1 Morus notabilis | reverse complement strand
AATTGGACTACAGGATAAAGGATGATTTTCTCTTCCTTTCCTATCCAGTTTTGGCGTCACACACAGGGATGGGAATCCCTAGCATGGCCGGCTACAAGAGATTAGGGATAGAGGAGAATTTTGGTTCAAAATTCAAATTGGAGATAGAGATTGGATTCCTTCTAGAAGTTTGACTTCTACTCTATAAATACTATTTTTGAGACAATTTTTGAAATGGTTTTTTACCCTAATTTTAGAGGTGGCCGAAATTTCTCTATAGAAAGAAGGAAACATTTTTTCTCCAAAAATTCCACATCGTGCATGCGTTGGTGTTTGTCAAAATTCGAGTGTTTATTGTAACCCACTTTGTCTCATGTGTGCCCACACACGCGTCTTCGTGGATTCTAGGAATTG
>NW_010367495.1:0-826 GCF_000414095.1 Morus notabilis | reverse complement strand
TAATTATTAAGTTTAGAATTTGTCAAAGTAAAATTTTTAATTTTAAAATGACTTGATGATGCAAATGTTACAATTATTAAATGAAAGTAAGCATATCAATCAATAGTAATTAAATATTAAATTTTTCGTATGCTATATTTAGTGGCAAATTTACTACCAAGTATAGTATAATAATAAATTTAGCGTAAAGACCACAGAATTGGAGAGTAATTTTCTTACTTAAATATTAAAATTTAACATTGACACATTAATTTAGTATTGTATTAGAGATGCTCTTACAAAGTTTCAAAGCTTTAAACATAATTATAACAAAAAGTAAAAATAGCATTTGAAATAAGACCATGTATTGAAACACAATATAGAACAAGATATCAAATCCGTCAACTTTACTTTTTTATGCTAAATATAATACTAATTAGAAATGGTTTTGTCGACAAAAGAAAACAAAATAGATTTCAAATGAAATCTATGTTTAAAGTTCAGAAGGAGATAATTAAGCAATTGTTAGTTTCACTCCACGTATTGGGCTTTCCACGCAGAAAGATATTCGGGAGATTATTCATGAGTTTGGAGCTACGTAGGCTAAACCTTATGGAGAAAATTACAAATTTATACTTAGTTTGTTTTGAAGATTCTGACCTGATTTAGAATTAAAGATCATGATTCTTGGTTCGTTACAGTGTTTTTCTCTCACAAAAAATTTAAATTTTAAAAATCAGAATCATGAACTATGATTCTGAACCCATGAATCAAACGTCACCTTATTTTTAATAATGAATGAGTTTTGATTTTTATTACCCATTCTTGATTAATACTCTTTTATTAG
>NW_010367494.1:0-530 GCF_000414095.1 Morus notabilis | reverse complement strand
CACCACCACTGGAATGGCGACAACATTTGGTGTTGAAATGAGGCCCATCGGCCGTTAGATCGAAGCTCTTTTTGCACTCTACAACAGCCCCGGGAAGGGCGACAAATTTTGGTGTCATAACAGGGCCCATCAGCTGTTAGATCGAAGCTCTCTTCGCGATCTACAACTGGCACGGGAACGGCGACAACTTTTTATGTCGTAACGCGTCCCATAATCCGTCAGATCAAAGCTCTCTTCCCCCTCTACAACCGCCACGAATTTATCGACAACTTTTTGTGTCGTAATGGGGCCGGCCCATTAGAGGTTATAACGAAGCTCTCTTTGCGCTCTACCGCCGCCACTAGAATGACGACAACGTTTGGTGTCGAAACGGGGCCCATCAGCCGTTAGATCGAAGCTCTCTTCGCGCTCTACAATCGTCCCGGGAAGGGCGACAAATGTTGGTGTCGTAACGGGGTCCATCGACTGTTAGATTAAAGAGGCTCTCTTCGCGATGTACGAATGGCATGGGAACGACGACAACTTTTGGT
>NW_010367493.1:0-205 GCF_000414095.1 Morus notabilis | reverse complement strand
TGAGCGAAAGGCCCAGTAGGATAAAATTTTATAAAGCATTTAAAATAAATGTACTCACGGTTCGAAAATATACACCCGGAACCGATCATCCCTTTTTAGAAAAGGAAATACTCACATAATAGAAAATATATGTATAATGAAAGTGTGCAGCTCATTATACCACTAAGCAAGAAGCGGTAAAAATGTCTGTCTATGAAAAGTGCAG
>NW_010367492.1:0-654 GCF_000414095.1 Morus notabilis | reverse complement strand
GATTAGTAAACACTTTAATGGAGTTGTGGAACTTAATTTCCTTTTTCTTAGAATTTATTTCGTATTCTTTCAATTCCTGATTAGTAAACACACTTGTTGACGGTTGATTTTTGCCAACAAGATTTTACCAGATTACCCCTCCGTGGTCCGTCGGGATTCCGGTTAAAACCGTTAATTTAACTGAATATTCTAAAGTATGTGTTTATGCTTTGGACGTATTTGTGAAGAGTATTTGGTGCTATGTTTTAGTGGGAAGTAAAAAACGCACATAAGTTTTATAGTGGTTCACCATTATGAAAGAAGAGCTACATCCACTGTATTGTATTTCTTTTCTATTCTTCACAGGTTACATAAAAAATCCTCTCTTTCTCTCTGGGGCTTTGCCCCTTTTATAGCTTACAGATTACCCATCAACATCCCCCTTGGACGAGCTGTCTTTGGGGCTTTTTGACGGTTCCTCTTGAGTGGCCCATCCACTCAAGTGGCCTACCATTCTATTTACCTAAACTGTAGCCTGTCAGTCCCTTTTGGACTGTTCACTCATCCAATTTGTCCCCTATTACAGCTCTGCAGATCCTCTGTAACTTCCAATGGTCCGTTCCAGACGGTTTAGGGGTTTGTAATCATTCCCCGCGCAACTGACCTTCTCCAAAC
>NW_010367491.1:0-821 GCF_000414095.1 Morus notabilis | reverse complement strand
AAGAATCAATCATACGACCAAACAAAACAAAGAAAACAGGAAGTGCAGCACCATGGACGCACGTCCCAACACTTCCAAAGAACATAAGCACATAGGCAACTCTATCAGCACGACTAAACAAACCAAAAAACGAAGCAGTGCTTTTCTGGCTTGCTGTTTGCTCCATTTTGGGAAGTGGGTTCTGCTCCGAAAGCCACTCAAATCCCGAAGGCCGAATTTAAACATGGTTTTAAATTCACATTTTTTTTCTCCAAGCCATCATAACCACAACGAAAATAGAACAAGAAAAATAAGAGTAAATTCGGATTTAAACCAAATAGGAGGAAAAAGTGGAAAACCCTACCTCAAAAATAGAAGCTCCTTCCTCAAAATTTCTTGAGGGTTTAGTATCCCGACGTCGCCCTCAACATTTTGAATCAAGTAGTGTCGACCTCCACCGCCGGAGATGGCGGCTCACGGTGCGGGCGACGGCGGAGCTCCAGTGAGCTTCCGAGCGTGATGGATTCCATAGGCAATATAGGTGTCATCTCGTTCTCCTCTTCGTTGTGAACTCATAAAAATAAAAATCACTCAATTCCAATCAAGAACGAGTGAGTTATTAAATTTTGAAATTCAAAAATTTTTCTTCGAAGAAGAGAGAGAGAGTTCGGCAGGGCAAGAGAAGAATGAGAATGAGAGAGAGTTTAGTTCGCTGATTTTAATTTTTAATTCGAGTTGAGATGTGATTTTATTTGAGAGTTTTTTACTGTAATTAAAAAGTTAAATGTGATTATTTCTGAGAGTTTTTTTACTGTAGCAAAACTTGAATTCTAAACTCGAAT
>NW_010367490.1:0-898 GCF_000414095.1 Morus notabilis | reverse complement strand
ATCGAATCTGATATTCCATGATCTGGATGCCTGCTTTAGTCCATAAATGCATTTTTGCAATTCACAAACCTTTTCTTCTTGACCCTTTTCAATGAATTCATCTGGTTGTGCCATATAAATGCGCTCATCCAGGTTGCCATTCAGAAAAGCTGTCTTCACATCCATCTGCCAGATTTCATAATCTAAGGCAGCAGCAATGGATAGAAGAATGCGGATGGATTTAAGCATAGCCACCGGAGAGAAGGTATCCTCATAGTCAATTCCTTCTTTCTGGGTGTAGCCCTTGGCTACTAGTCTTGCTTTGAATGTCTCTACATTCCCATCTGGACCCCTCTTCTTCTTGTAGAACCATTTACACCCTACGGGTTTTATCCCTTCAGGATGATCTACCAGAGTCCATACGCCATTTTTATACATCGATTGTATTTCGGCATTCATGGCTTCATGCCATAGGTTTGCTTCAGAACTTGCCATAGCCTACGAGTAGGAGACAGGTTCATCAACGTCTAAATCTGAGACTGCAGTCAATGCATCTCCATAAGACATATACCTATCTGGTTGTCTCACAACCCTCCCACTACGTCGAGGCTCTATTGGTGTTAGTTCTTGTTGTGGTTCATCTGTTATCGGTTCAGGAATAGAACGTGGACATGTTACCTGAACATTTTCACCAGTCAATTCCTCAAGTGCAAGCCTACTTCTAGGCTTCATATTCTTCACAAAATCCTCTTCCAGAAAATGAGCATTCGTGCTAACGAATGTTTTCTGATCGGTAGGACTATAGAAGATGTAGCCTTTTGTCTCTTTAGGATATCCTACAAACAGGCATAATTCTGAACGACTAGCTACCTTACCAGTCTTCTTTCTAAGCACATGTGCTGGGCAACCCCATATTCTG
>NW_010367489.1:0-725 GCF_000414095.1 Morus notabilis | reverse complement strand
CGACACCAAAACTTGTCGCCGTTCCCATGGTGGATGTAGGGAGCACAGAGAGATCGATCTAACAGATCATGGGCCCCGTTACGATACCAAAACTTGTCACCATAAACGTGGCAGTCGTAGATCGCAAAGAGAGCTTCGATCTAACGGCTGATTGGCCCCGTTATGACACTAAAATTTGTCGCCCTTCCCCGTGCGGTTGTAGCGCGCAAAGAGAGCTTCGATCTAAAGGATTATGGGCCCCGTTACGAAACCAAAAGTTGTCGCCATTCCTGTGCCAGTCTTAGATCGCGAAGAGAGCTTCGATCTAACGGCTGATGGGCTCGTTACGACACCAAAATTTGTCACCCTTCCCGGAGCAGTTGAGGGCGCAAAGAGAGCTTCGATCTGACAAATTTTGGGCCCCGTTAGGACACCAAAAGTTGTCGCCATTCCCATGCGGGTCGTAGATTACGAAGAGAGCATCGATATAACGGCTGACAGGCCCCGTTACGACACAAAAACTTGTCACCGTTCCAGTGGCCGATGTAGATCGCGAAGTGTACTTTGATCTAACAGTTGATGGGACCCGTTAGGTCACCAAAATATGTCACCATTCCAGTGGCGATTGTAGAGCGTGAAGAGAGCTTCGATATAACATCTGATGGTCCGGTCCCATTACGACCTCAAAAGTTGTCCTCGTTCCCGTCGCGGCTGTAGAGCACGAAGAGAGCTTCGATCTGACTGAT
>NW_010367488.1:0-784 GCF_000414095.1 Morus notabilis | reverse complement strand
ATTGCATATATAATGTATGTAACATGTCTCGTTCATTTCGCGGGTTTAAGTTTTTAATTCGAGTTAAAATATAATATTTTTTGATAATTTTTTATTATAATAAAAAAAAATTAGATGAGACATTTTTTAAAAATTTTTTACTGTAAAAATTTAAAATTAAAAACTCAAATAAAAAAAATTAACGATGCGTATATTTCTTTCTCTCGACCCATCCAGTATGTTTTCCTTGCACTTTGGAAAGGGAATGTAATGAACTTATTATATTAATATTAGCAAATTGGCTGCATACGGCTCCATCATGTCCAATTTAAATATATATATCTTTTTGGCATACTTTTTGTTATCTATTCACGTTATGGAAATTGGAAAGCATTTCAAAGCAATGACTTCTGATTTTTCTTTTGAAACATGTCTTTCTCGCTTATTCCATCACGATCTTGCTCTAGGTACGAGGAAGCGACATCTAGCAAACCCATTGTAATAAAATAATGCAATACAGTTTCTTTTTTTTTTAAATAAAAATAAAAAATATATATACCACGACGTATAAAGTGAGCTGCTTTGATTGTGTTGGATGTTTGGATTGGTAGAAACAATTTTAGGCCAGATCATTTATCAATTTGAGTTTTATTGGAGTAAATTTTTTTTAAAAATAATTATATTTAATTTTTTTATTATAGTAAAAAATTTTCACATAAAATTATATTTAAATTTAAATTAAAAATTTAAATTAGCGAACTAAACGTGCATTTAATTACTTCCAAATCTATCTCCAACATAAAAA
>NW_010367487.1:0-2681 GCF_000414095.1 Morus notabilis | reverse complement strand
GGGCGTGTGAGGAGTTTGCTGAAGTAAATCGTGTGTTTTAATTCTCCGTTTGACAGCTTCATTTTCTCTAGATAAAACAAAAGAATTAAAATACTCTGGATGGATACTGACTAATCGTGCACCGATTATATACCATGTTGGGTTATATCAACATAAGCTTTGATTCACCATTTACATTGTTAATCTGGATTTCATCTTGGAGCTAGAACTGTGCATTTCTAAGAATATTTACACTCCAGTTCTGGAGCTGACTTGGTTTCTTGTTGGGAAGTATGTAATTTTATTGCAATCTATGTTTTGTTCTTCCTTTTCAATGTATTTCTACTTTGTTACTGCAACAATTTTCATCATTGTTAGTAATAAATCTTTAGTGAAATTCATTTGTATACTCTCCTTCTTTGTTGCATGTCAAGGTTGTTCTCATCAACTGTTGTTCTTGTTGATTACTTATGATGCAGCTTGTGGAAAAGTTTGGCATTGATCCCAACAATGCTTTTGCATTCTGGGACTGGGTTGGCGGACGGTATAGCGGTAAGTAATTTGCCTTTTGCCGTACTAAGTTTTTTCTGATTGATGTTTGATTGGTACTTGAACTGCCGGTTGCAGTTTGCAGTGCTGTTGGGGTGTTGCCTTTATCTCTCCAGTATGGTTTCTCGATTGTTGAGAAGTATGTAACTCATAATTGCTACAGCTCTACTCTAGTGAGTTCTGAAATTTGTGATGTATACGGTTTTGATCGCACTTCATCTTGCAATTAAAACTAGTTTGAACTCGGAATCTGTTTTTGCTTTTCCAGTGATATGTGAGAAAGAAAGATGAGATTCTGTGTGATCTTGAATTCAAATAATTGTCGTAGTTTTCCTTTACTAGATTATTGATGTCATTAACATAAAAAATTGGTTATGAACTTATTATTTTCCTTTATTCAAAGGTTCTTAAAGGGAGCGTCAAGCATTGATCAGCATTTTTACTCAGCACCATATGAGCAAAATATACCTGTAAGTACCTGGATATCTTCACACGATTGTCCTTGACCTTATCATATTCATTTTCTCGGCAAGGATGTTATTGTTGCTCCTCTTTTTTTGTTCCTTTTCCCCCCTCTTTTCAATTCTTGTCATTTTTTTAAATGAGCTCTCCTGGTTGGATTTAGCACAGTATACAGGTGGGCTGCATTATTCTTAGTTTGGGTATATCCTAGTCGTACCCCCTTGGTGCTTTAGCTAGTGTTCATACATTAGTTTCCCATCTATACCGGAGTATCTCTGATATATTCACTATCCATCAATAACATGACATATGTTTTTCAGGTGCTTTTAGGCTTGTTGAGTGTATGGAATGTTTCATTTCTTGGATATCCTGCAAGGGTTAGTACACAATGCTCCAAAGATTTTCTCACACTGCCATCATGTAACATTTTTTAATGCTATATGGTTTTCATTCAGCTGTGAAACTGATAGCTTTTGTTGCTTAGGCCATCTTACCTTACTCCCAAGCTCTGGAAAAGTTTGCCCCACATATTCAACAGGCAAGACTACCATAGCTCTTTGTCTGTGTGCTTTCTTTTGTTTTTCTATATTTTTCTCATTTCTTTTTAATGATGCCTGCCAGCTATTTTACATGCTGTTATCTCTCTTTTTCTTCAATGTAGGTTAGCATGGAAAGTAATGGCAAGGGCGTATCAATTGATGGAGTTCCACTTCCCTTTGAGACCGGTGAAATTGACTTTGGTGAACCTGGAACAAATGGTCAGCACAGCTTTTACCAACTCATTCACCAGGTATCAACATATTTTGTTATCGCCAAAAGTAATTTTTCAACAAGTAATGAGAAAGTCTCTGAATCTACAAATTACAGACTATTTTTTTTGTAACAAGCTTAACGTCTGTTTACATGTTCTGTAACTTAGACTTAAACTTTTTCCGTTAACTTTCAGGGACGCGTTATTCCTTGTGATTTTATTGGTGTTGTGAAAAGTCAGCAACCTGTTTACCTGAAAGGTCTTATCTTAGCCTCTAAGACCAGTAATTATCGTGGCATCTTTTTTCTTGAAAATTGACAGTTCGACTGATACATAGGTATCCTGTATCTTTATTTCAGGTGAAGTGGTGAGTAACCATGATGAGCTCATGTCCAACTTCTTTGCACAGCCAGACGCCCTTGCATACGGGAAGGTAAGTTTGATGCTCGCTCCTCTACATTAACCAACCATTGTGGAGGGATTCACTTGTAAACAAAGTTGACAATCTTTATGGTTTTTCTATTGTGGAAAATTGATCATGCAAGGAAAATTAATTAAAAATAAAAAACAAAAATTACTTTAAATTAATTAGCAAATATTGCAAAAGCAAGGAAATCTCAAATGTCTAAGCAAAATTTTGAAAATTATCTTGCTGCCGGACATATTGGCACATTTTTTCTATGATGAAAGCGTCTGTTTCTTGTAGACCATAGAGCAGTTGCAGAAGGAGAATGTTCCACAACATCTTATCCCTCATAAGGTAATTTCCTGTCACCTTTCAGCTTTATTGATCGCCACACAGGTCAATTTGTAGTGCTAAGTAATTTTTGCGATATCTTTCACAGACCTTCTCTGGAAATCGGCCTTCTCTCAGTCTTTTGTTACCTTCACTGAATGCTTACAATATTGGACAGGTTTGTGGTTTCTTTGGTCCATCGTT
>NW_010367486.1:0-1524 GCF_000414095.1 Morus notabilis | reverse complement strand
GCGGCTCAGGTCTGGCAAACAATTGAGGTATACTTTGCCTCACAAATTCGTGCTAAGAAATCTCAGTTCAAGACTCAATTGCAAAATGTTCGAAAAGATTCTTTAACTGTGAATGAATACTTGCTTCGAATTCGGTATTTTGTTGATATGCTTGCTTTAGTTGGACATGTAATTGCTCACAAGGATCATATTGATGCAATCTTTAATGGCTTACCTCCTGAATACGATATTTTAGAAATCAGTGTGAACTCTGGATTTGGTGAACATTCAGTTGAGGAAATTGAGTCTCTAATTTTGGCTCAAGAAGTTCGAATTGAAAGGGCTGTTAAGATAAGTGATGGCTCTAACTTAGCTAGTAATCTCACTTCTGCCAATCTTGCCATGGCTGGTGGTACATCCCATTCTCACTCGAGATTTTGGGGTTCTGGTTTTGAGGGTTTCAACTCCAGTTACTCTCCTCATACTTCTTCTTCTCATGGAAGTTATAATGGAAGTTTCTCTCCATTTTCTGACCACTCCTTTGGTGGATTTTCTTCTAGACAAAATTCATTCTCTGGAAATTCTAACAGCAGCAGCAGGGGAAAGTTTAGTGGTCGTGGCCGTGGAAATGTTTGGAACAAGAACAAGGTCCAATGTCAACTATGTGGAAAAACATGACATATGGTGATGCAGTGCTATTATCGTTTTGACAAATCTTTTACAGGCCCTTCTCAGTTCAACCATCAACTTCAGGGTAATCTTGCTCAATGTCAAAGTACCTCGATTGATTCAGCTCAGATGGGAGCTATGCTTGCTGCTCCTGAAGCTATAACCGACTCAGCATGGTATCTAGATGTATCCTTTAACATGGAGTGGTATCCTGATTCTGGTGCTACAAACCACTTGACAGCAGATCCTTCCAATCTCATGTCAAGTTTAGAATTTTATGGACCTGATTAGGTGCACATGGGTAATGGTAAGGGACTGACTATTACACGCATTGGCTCTTTTGCTTTTTCTAGTCCTTTTGTTTCTTCTAAATCTCTAGCTCTCAAACACTTATTACTTGTCCCTGAAATTCGTAAAAATCTATTGAGTGTTTCAAAATTTGCGGCTGATAATCAAGTTTTCTTTGAATTTCACCCTACTTCCTGTTTTGTTAAGGATTCAACTTAAAACGAAGTGTTGCGTCTTAAGGATGGTCTCTATGTTTTTGACAACTCCCAGCTCAATCTCAAGTCGTTGGATTCAATTGTCTCTCAACCTTCTTCTATATCTTGTTCTTCTGTTTCCAGCAATTTAAATTCCTTTATTCCTGTTATGCATGCTTGTTCTAGCACTGTTCATAGTCCACTGCTTTTGAGCTTTGACATAATAGGCTAGGTCATCCATAAGATAAGATTGTACAGCATGTGTTGTCTACTTGTAATCTTTCTGCCATCAATAAAATATCTTCTACTATCTGTCAGTTGTGTTATCTTGGTAAAGTACATAAGATCTCTCAAACAACATACACTAAACCATTGCAACTTGTCTTCTCTAATT
>NW_010367485.1:346-785 GCF_000414095.1 Morus notabilis | reverse complement strand
CTGCCACAGGAACGGCGACAACTTTTGGTGTTCAAATGGGGCCTATCAGCGGTTTAATCGAAACTCTCTTCGTGATCTACAACTGCCACAAGAACGGTGAAACTTTTGGGGTCGTAACGGGGCCCATCAGCCGTTAGATCGAAGCTCTCATCGCGATCTACGAATGGCACGAGAACGGTGAAAACTTTTGGTGTCGTAACGAGGTCCACAATCCGTCAGATCAAAGCTCTCTTCGCCCTCTACAACCACCACGAAACCGTGATAATTTTTTGTGTCGTAACTGGCCCCATTAGCCGTTAGATTGAAGCTCTCTTCGCAATCTACAATGGCCAAAGGAACGCTCAAAACTTTTGTTGTGTAACGGCGCCCATCAACCGATAGATCTAATCTCTGTTTGCGCTCTACAACGGCCACGGGAAGGCGACAACTTTTTGTGTCG
>NW_010367485.1:0-295 GCF_000414095.1 Morus notabilis | reverse complement strand
CGGGAACGGGGACAACCTTTGGTGTCGTAATGGGGCCAGCCCATCAGACGTTATATCGAAACTCTCTTCGCGTCCTACCACCGCCACTGGAATGGCGACAACGTTTGGTGTTGAAACGAGGCCCATCAGCCGTTAGATCGAAGCTCTCTTCGCGCTCTACAACCGCCCCGGGAAGGGCGACAAATTTTTGTGTCGTAACAGGGCCCATCAACCATTAGATTAAAGAAGCTCCCGTCGTGATCTACAAATGGCACAAGAACGATGACAACTTTTGGTGTCGTAATGGGGTCCATCA
>NW_010367484.1:0-720 GCF_000414095.1 Morus notabilis | reverse complement strand
AGATTGGTTGCAAAGGCTTTTACCCAAAAAGAAGGAGTAGACTATGAGGATACTTTTTCCCTTGTAGCCATGCTAAAGTCCATCCGCATACTCTTATCCATTACCGCTCATTATGACTATGAGATATGGCAAATGGATGTCAATACGGCGTTTTTGAACGGCCATCTTGAAGAGACCATTCATATGGTCCAACCAGAGGGTTTCGTGGTAGAAGGCCAAGAATATAATATCTGCAAATTGTAGAGGTCCATTTATGGACTAAAGCAAGCTTCTAGATCTTGGAACATCATATTTAACAAAGCTATAAAATCTTATGGCTTTGAACAAAATCTTGGTGAACCTTGTGTCTACAAGCAAATTTAAGGAGATAAAGTAGTCTTCTTGGTTCTTTACGTAGATGACATCCTGCTCATTGGGAATAATGTAGAATCGTTATCCAAAGTAAAGAACTGGCTAGCCAGCCAATTCCACATGAAGGATTTGGGATAAGCCAACTACATTCTTGGGATCCAAATTATCCGAGATCGCAAGAATAGGCTTTTGGCATTATCTCAGGCATCGTATATTGACAAGGTGCGTGTCAGGTTTTCGACGCAAAACTCCAAGAAAGGAAATTTGCCTTCTTGACATGGAGTTTATCTCTCCAATGAGCATGTCCAAAGACACCTCAGGAGGAAGAGGATATGAGACGAGTTCCCTATGCATCAGCGGTTGGTAGCC
>NW_010367483.1:0-769 GCF_000414095.1 Morus notabilis | reverse complement strand
AATTAAAATCAATCTATTTCACAGCAATATTAGCTTAAATCCTAAATTGTCAATCCCCGGCAACGGCGCCAAAAACTTGATGCGCGAAAATACTTTTACTTAAAATAGCGTGTGTGCTCGCAAGTGTACGAATCGCGAAGTAATAATGATCCGAAGATCGAGTATCGTACTTTGGGATTGTTAACTACGAAAGAGCTAAGTATTGCTATTAATCTAGACCAATTTTATCTAGACAATATAGAATAAGGGAATTAAAACTAAATTGAACGACTTAACTAACTAAAATATGCAAACAACAGATGCCAAAGTGAATTGGATTGAAGGGATCTTTGTGATAAAATGAACTAGGAGGGGATTTGACTTCACCTAATTATGCTATATTTATCTAAATCTGTCACTTACTGATGTGTTACATCTAATCTTAAATCATGAGTACTAAGATAATCTCACTCCCTCTCCCGAGCGCTAAGTGAAATAATATGTTAAATTAATTAAACTAATATCCCTATTAATTTAACCAATTATGCATTCATTAAGTTTAGCCCATATTCGATCTCCTAAGGTTATACTAGCCTCCCGACTCAATATCTCCTTAGGTTGCGTCTCTTAATTCTCAACGTATGTAATTAACTCTCCCGAGTCTAATTTCATACATCTAAGGTCTCTAATTTAATGGGTAATTAAATTAGAAATTAAACAAGAGACACAAAAGATTAGAGCATAAGACATTCAATAAGCAAACAGATTTTTAAAATACAACTTTCATTAA
>NW_010367482.1:0-859 GCF_000414095.1 Morus notabilis | reverse complement strand
TATATCTATCAATTAAAAAATAATAACTCACATGTCATATCAATTGATACACAAAAATTTAAATTTGAGTTAGTATCACTAGTATTACTTTTATCTCACCAACCTTCTAATAATCTTTAAATGTCTGAAATGTTTTTGGTAAAATTATTATGACTCAACATTGAATTGAATTACTTTAAAAAAAAAAGATATTGATTTGAATTGATCAAACAGAGCAAAGTGGATTGATCAGCGATCTGGGTCATTAATGTTATCCTTCAAAATTAGCCAATCAGAAGTATAATATACAAAACAAAAATGGAAAAAGAAAGAAGACCAAATACTATCATTAAAGTCGGTGTGTGGTCCATGTTTAACCATTATCATTACTCATCGCCATTCAGTACTACTGGAGTTCAAAATTCGAATTACCACGAAAGTTTTTTATTTATTTTTGGATAAATTACCATAAAAGGTTTTATTTATTTATCCTACCCAAGAACATGCACGGTTACTTTTATAAAGAAACGAGTAAAAAAAAAAAGAGGTAATTTTGTTTTATTTACTTAAGTATTTGTATCTGGAAATTTAGGTGTTTGGTTATATTTTGAAATTTGAATATAATGTGTTTGACACTTTTAATACATAGTAAAACATATGTTTTGTATTTAGATATTTTCATATGTTTGTTAATTATTATGGAGATTTGAACAATGAATTATACTATTGCTATTTCATCCTTGCTTGATTTAGGTGTAATCAATATTAATAGTAAATTAATATTAGTTTCAAATGTAAAAAAAAAAAATTATTATTTTTCCATCATTGATGTTTTTTTTTTCCTTGAAAGTGGAAGTATCACTGGCTAATAGGAACTTGA
>NW_010367481.1:0-235 GCF_000414095.1 Morus notabilis | reverse complement strand
GCCACAGGAGTTTGATTAGGAATTATGGTCTTATCTCTTAGCGTTTCAAGAATTCTTGTCGATTGTGGTCCAATCTTATTGGAAAGTAACTTTTCTAAAACTGCATTGTTTCTGGGCTTGATAACTATCATATAGTCATGCTCCAGAAATGTGACATTTGTCGATACAAATACCTTTGATTCTTGAGACTATATAAAATAATTATCCTCTTGTCCCCATTGCATATCCCACAAAC
>NW_010367480.1:398-1071 GCF_000414095.1 Morus notabilis | reverse complement strand
TTGGGCATCAATGGGAATACCACTATAACCAAAAGGATCCATTATAAAAGCATAAGAGCGATTTGAGAGAGAGAGCTTTAGGATAATGTGATAGTTTTAAGATAAATTGTAATAGAGATTTGAGAGATTGAGAGAAATTGATAGAGATTGAGAGAAATTGAGAGGGATTGAGATTGTTTGAGTGAGAAAAATGTGTGGGGGATGGGGAGTGTTTATAGGGAATATAGGGAAATTTTTGAGTTAAAAAATTGATTTTTTTTTTTCAAAAAATTCGGGGTACAACGGCTAGTTTAGGGTTCGGGTGGGTTCGGGCAGCAACGGTAGAAAAACTAGCCATTGGACGGGTTGTTGGGCAATTCAGGCTTCTCGGGCATCTCGGGCATTCGGGCAAAATTTAGGTTTTTGGGCTTATTTTTGGGTCAGGCACCAACGGTCGGCATTTTGACCGCTTTTTTGGGCAATTTGGGCTTCGGGCGGGTCGGGCATTTAGGCTTCGATGGAAAAATTCAAAAAAAACTTAGTGGATGGCGGTTGACGGTACTACACGGCAGCGGGCTCCAGCGTGGTGACCAAATTCGGGCTACCCGAGCTCGAGCCCGAAAATACAACTTTGGACGGGCTGGCATATGGGCCTGCCCGCCGAGCCCAAAAAATTTGGGCAACGGGCCTACCC
>NW_010367480.1:0-193 GCF_000414095.1 Morus notabilis | reverse complement strand
GCACTTTGAATCAGCTCATTTTATATATACTTGCTTCCTTTAAGTCACAAGTATGTTGTAAGCCAGCCTGATCTCCACACACACACACATTTATATATGTATATATATATATGTATATATCTTTCTCTTTGTTGGATCTAAGGGTGGGTTATCCTCTTTAAAATGTATCTTTTCTGAGATCTTTTTAAGTTGG
>NW_010367479.1:380-1399 GCF_000414095.1 Morus notabilis | reverse complement strand
ACCGCCACTGGAATGGTGACAACGCTTGGAGTTGAAACGAGGCCCATCAACCGTTAGCTCAAAGCACTCTTCGCGCTCTACAATCGCCCCGGGAAGGGCGACAAATTTTGGTGTCGTAACGGGGCCCATCAGCCGTTAGATCGAAGCTCTCTTCATGATCTACAACTAGGACAGGAACGGTGACAACTTTTTATGTCATAAGGGGTCCCATAATGCGTCAGATCAAAGCTCTCTTCCCCCTCTACAACCGCCACGAATTTAGCGACAACTTTTTGTGTCGTAACGGGGCCGGCCCTTCAGACGTTATATCGAAGCTGTCTTCGCGCCCTACCACCGCCACTGGAATGGTGACAACGCTTGGAGTTGAAACGAGGCCCATCAACCGTTAGCTCAAAGCACTCTTCGCGCTCTCCAATCGCCCCGGGAAGGGCGACAAATTTTGGTGTCGTAACGGGGCCCATCAGCCGTTAGATCGAAGCTCTCTTCGCAATCTACATTGGCGAAAGGAACGCTCAAAACTTTTGGTGTGTAACGGCGCCCATCAACCGATAGATCTAATCTTTGTTCGCGCTCTATAATCGCCATGGGAACGGTGACATCTTTTGGTGTCATAACGGGGCCCATAATCCGTCAGATCGAGGCTCCCTTCGCACTCTACAACCGCCATGGGAACGGCGACAACTTTTTGTGCTATAACGGGGCCCATCAGCCATTAGATCGAACCTCTCTTCGCGATCTACATTGGCCAAAGGAACGCTCAAAACTTTTGGTGTGGAACAGTGCCCATCAACCGATAGATCTAATCTTTGTTCGCGCTCTATAATCGCCATGGGAACGGTGACATCTTTTGGTGTCATAACGGGGCCCATCATCCGTCATATCGAACCTCTCTTCATGCTCTACAACTGCAACGGGAACGAGGACAACCTTCGGTGTCGTAACGGGGCCGGCCATTCAGACGTTATATCGAAGCTCTCTTCGCGCCCTACCACCGCCACTGGAATGGCCACAACGTTTGG
>NW_010367479.1:0-339 GCF_000414095.1 Morus notabilis | reverse complement strand
GCCCCGGGAAGGGCGACAAATTTTGGTGTCGTAACGGGGCCCATCAGCCGGTAGATCGAAGCTCTCTTCGCGATCTACAACTGGCACGGGAACGACGATAACTTTTTATGTCGTAACTGGTCCCATAATTCGTCAGATCAAAGCTCTCATCCCCCTCTACAACCGCCATGAATTTAGCGACAACTTTTTGTGTCGTAACGGGGCCGGCCCATCAGAGGTTATATCGAAGCTCTCTTCGCGCTCTTCCACCACCACTAGAATGTTGACAACATTTGGTGTCGAAACGGGGTCCATCAGTCATTAGATCGAAGCTCTCTTCACGCTCTACAACCGCCCCGG